>NC_081555.1:3000000-3300000 GCF_963082655.1 Stomoxys calcitrans | reverse complement strand
ACCTCTCTAGGCTTGATAAGAATTTAAAAATATTCTGCCTAAATATATAATTGAAACTTGCAGTGAAGTTTCATTGTTGGCATGCAAGTGTGCACATTGTGGCCTATGGTTTATATTAATTAATTAACGTTAGTTATACGCGAAGAGCCGTAAGTTTTCCGCAAATCTAGCGCTATTATTATTTTAGTGACTCTTGACACTCTCTAGTTTTGGCTAAAATATCAAAAATATTGTCTAATTAGATCTTGAACCTTTCAATGAAGTTATAATATTGGCATCCAAGTGTGGTCAACCTGTCGTTTGGTTTATATGAAGCAATCAACATTACTTATACGCCCTATGTCCAAAAAGCATAATTTTAAAATTTTCTATTGATTTTTGTTTTAAGACAAACTTGGCGTTGTTATTAATTCAATTACTTATGATCCTGCGCAGGATAGTCTTTTCAAGAATTTTTAATTTTGCTCTTAATTAGACTATCAAGAAGTTGAAGATAAAATTTGAAAATTTTAATATTTTTTAAGTTTTGAGCAATTTAAATAACTCATTCGTTACACTAGATATTTAAGGGATTTGTGACATGTCCTTAACATATTACCCTGCCCACATTTTTTTCTTAGTGTTTCTCTTTAGCCCAACTTCATACAACTATCTGAGAACTCTGTACTGGACGGTAGCCAGTTTGGATTGTTTTTTTTTTGTTTATTAATTTTTTGTTTTCACTTCTTTCATAAAATTCAATTCTAAATTTGTTACCTAAATGTTATGTTCTTATGTAAACTGCAAAAAATTTAAATCTTAAAAAGCCTTTATGATGTGGTTTTATATATTTTCGAGTTCTAACTTTTTTGAGTTTTTGAATTTGTTTCTTATGCTATTTTGTTTTATAAAGTTTGTGTTATTTTGTATTTTTATTTTTGTGTGTAGGGTGCAATGTCTTGTTTTGCTATTTTATGGTTTTGTTTGTTTCTGATCAAAAAGTGATGAGTTTGAAGCTTTGTTTTATTTGATTACTTTTGGTTAAAATTGTCGTTTTGTTGTATGGCTTGTAGTTTAGAGTCTAAAATGCGGTTTGTTTGAGTGGTTTTATAAAGTTCGTAGTGAGTGGCATGCTGTTTATGTTTAAGTATGTTTTTTAGACTTTAATTGGTTTTCTAATGTCATCATTCTATCGTATTTAGAGGCTGTTATGAAAAAATGTAAAAAATTTTAATGTTTAAAAAAATAAAAATTTTTTATCTCTGCACATCAATACCATCAAATTGTGTTTTGTATTTTTTCAGATTTTTTGTAGGTTCTTGTCTATGCTATTTTGAATGTTTGCTGTAATGTCTGGGAAATTTTAATATTCCTATTTTTGTTTTTGTAACTTTTGTTGTTCATTCCATGAGCCTAATTCAAAATCCTTTTTTTTAACATTTAACATGTCATTGCTACGTACTTCTTCTTATAACTTCTGCTTTTTCGTATAAATTCTAACTACGTGTACAATACCTATCCTGCAAACTTGGTTTTTCAAAATTCTTTTCATTCTCATTGCTTCCTCAACCATCTGTTTGGTTCTATAAAAGAAAATAATTGAATTTTGCCCTTCTGTTAAGCAAACATAAAAATTTTTGCCAAAAAAGCTTTAAAAATAATAATTAAAAATCCAATTGTTTTTAGTTTTTATTGAAAAAAATTAAAAGTATGTATTTTATTTTGGTTTTTGTTTTTTTTTTTTTTTTTGTTAAAACTTAAGAAAAAAAGGAACTGAAAATTATTACATAAAATTATTAAATACGAGTAATTCGGTTTTTTTAAGTTTTGTTAAAAATAATACCATCATAGGAGTTTGTTTTTTGTTGCTTTAAATTAAGTACAAAAAAATTTAAACACAAAACTTAAGTGTTATACAAAAAAAATTCGTGGCTTCTTCTTTGAGAGAGACACATTTTATTTGTTTTTCGTTTTTTCTGGTTGTTTGTTATTATGAATATAACTTTTTTTCTTTTAAATATATTTCACTTTCATGTTTTGTTAACAACACTTATTTTCTTGGTTTTTTTCTTCTTTAGTTTAGTTATAATACTTTGTTTTGAGAAAAAACTATCGAAATATAAAAGAAATAGAATTTTTGTTTTGGGATGAAGAACATATAAAATATCTTAAAATCATAAGCAGGCAAAATTTTCTTTTGGAGCAAAAAAGTTTCTATATATAAAAATTGTTTATAAGAAAATCACAACTTTATACAAGAGATGCCATTTTTTCGGCTTTCAAGTCTTTTATCTTTAACATAATGGTTATTCATTTGTATTAATATTGCCAGCTACTTCCAAGAAGTGATATATATCTAAGGGTAGAACGAGAGTTATGTAGGGTGATTGAAATGAGAGTTTTTGTTATGGAGACTCCAGACCCGAGACTCTCTCACGGAGATATATGTACGCTAATAGCTAAGGAAACAAGAGTTGATTTGAAAAATCTATAGAGAGGAAACACAAAACTATTCCAGAACAAATTTCATGGAAAGCTCTGGCAAGGACAAAGAGTCAACAGAATTTCCTTCTAGGATTTTTTTTAATGTAAAAGAAATTTTTGTTTAGCGTCGTCTTTTTGAACATCTTTTTTTTTAATATTACCCCCATATTCCTTTCATACTTTTGTATAGAAATGCTTTTAAAAATGTTATTGCTGTATAATCTTGGTAATGGTTGACCTAATAGTGGCAGTCTTTTAAGTACCTAGCAACCAAACAACTTGGCTACCCGTTTTTTTTTAACCGTTGAATGGTAGGTTAGGTGAGACAATTTCCTACTTGTGAGATGCTACAGCAGCGAAAGACCAATGCCTTTGATGCGAATTGAATCCATGAGCCCCGCAATGGTAATACGAGCTTGTTACCAAATTAACTACTGCTTAATTCTAACCTTGATATGTTAAAACCATTGATCTCTAAGCATTTCCTTAGAATAAGTTACGAAAATAGTATTTCGGCTGCATCATTATGTCCCTTGCTCATAAATATAACTCCACACTTGGCAGCTGAGCTGGCTGCAATTTAGGTAACTCCAAACTCAAGCCTCAACATAAGGCTGGCACTGAAGACCCATTTTTTTCGGATAGCCTAATGGTCTTCATATACTTAAAAATGCATACAGCACCTCTTGATATGTTTGTAGATGTTACTTTCGTTTCACTACTTCCTCTTCATTAAGATTGCAACCAAACTTATTTCGTTACTCCAGGGTGAAGCCTCACCATAAGGCTAGGTCTGAAACATAGATGGGCAACAACGCACTAGCGCGCTTAGGAAAAACGAATGGTACACACATATAGTGTATGCAGATTTGTGTGGTTTCGCTCGGTTGACGCATTGTTGTTATTTTAAATAACTTCTTCACTTAGTTGATTGTTCGAATTTTACTGCCCCTCACATAAACACAGTTTAGTATGTTCAACTGTGTTATTGTGCCCATCACTTGTCTGAAGTCACAATTAATTCGAGATCCTGTAAAAATAACCAGCCGTTGAGCTCCCACTTGTCCTGAATTAGTTGTTAAGCACAACTATTGTACTATGTAGCTTCAGTCTAAAGCCACACCATAAGTCTAAGAAGTTCTGACATGCATGTCACCAGTTTAAAGTTCTTTTGGTACTTGATTCTTAGCCATAGTCCTTGGTTCACCTGATTCCTATGTTAACAGTGTATCTGATTCTTAACTGTACACAGATAAAAATAATTTAAAAGAACAACAACTTTTGTCGAAAAAGCGATGACGAAATTTGTTAATTTTCCTGCAACAATTTTGAATCTCATCGACGGAAGGTGCAAATTTTAATTGAAATGCACACTTTGAAGCCAGCATATAACAACAACAATATATCCATATGCTCGACAAAAAACCGTTTAATCAGTCACCACATGTGCTTTGCTGCACAGCTTCGGTGTGGTGGTGTTTTGTATTTTCTTTTGTTCGGTTCGCGCTGCTTGTCTCGTTTGTTAACTGCTTTGCTCTCGGGATTTTTCTCTGTCACTCTCTGTACTATTACTCTAAACTCCAATTTTATTAATTTTGCCCTCGTGTGATTTTAACTCTTATCTCATGTTTTGTAGATCCTCTGACCTACCGACCTCCTCTGACCTACCGACATGATTTTATTCATCATGAAATAACTATAAACATTATTGCACAGTCATAAGTATCTCAATCAATTCAATTAAAAGAAAAATGTAAAATTTTCTTTAAACTGTTAAAATAAATTTAAATAAATAATAAAAAAAAAAATTCCGGGGGATTCAAACCTGTGTTTGCAAGTACTTATTGGCATGGGAGTCCTGTATGCTATATGTTAGTACGCGTATTTTAACAACTAACTCAAGAAAAGAATTTATTGAAAATCCACAATATTTTTAATTATTTTGTCTGTCAAGTCTCTACAAAACTACTTCAACAAATAAAATCTTCAATTCAATGCTAAAATTCGTTCAAAATTTTAAGTTTCATATAAAAATTTGGTAGTTGGTTTTTCTTAGAGTTATTGTTTTCTCAATAGAGCTGGCTCTTCTAATTTTCATTGTAGCTGTATATTTTTCTCTCAGCCGTTATAAGAACTATGAGTCATTCATCCATGCAGTAATAAGGCTTTTTTTCATCATCAGGTGGGACAAGAATGTATGCTCAAATCACATCTACGTTGTTATTCGGATAGGCTATTAGCATACAGCAACTCCCAATATGTCTGCGAATATTGCACACGGAGTTTCTAGCAAGCTTCTCTTGGATAAGCTTTAAACCACATCTTCTAAGGCTAATACTGAAGATACAAATTAGTGCTTCTGGTAATTGAGCTTTACTACCGTCAGAAATCTCACCATAATGCTGACGGTGAACATGAAGGTCACATGAAAGAAGTTACCAGTTAAAAGTTCCTCTCGTAATTGGGTTTTAAATATCCTAGAGTTGGGACTGAATTCATTTAAATCTCTTGCTAACTGTATTCTTACTTCTATCTGAAAGCTCACCATAAGGTTGACACATCTACACCTACATCTTTCCCGTTATTCCCGTTCGAAGTCTCATACTTAGGCAATGACTAAAGTCCTGGAGTGCCTGGTAAAGTTTATGATTGTTAAATGTACTTTTGCTACTTGACCGGGACTAAGATTCTAGGATCTTCTAAAACTTCCTTGGTTTCTTGTTTTTAGTCATTAGAACTGCAAGATTAAAGCTCCTATTCCATCAGCCAGAGGGAAAAAGTATGTATGCTCAAATAACATTTACCATGTCAAACCCTACTAAAGTTTTACTTAAGTTCTCGTGTCTCTTGACTCCAAAGTTAAAGTTAGTAATTCTCTTAGATGAATTTCACTCAGGGACTGGAGTTTTAAATGATACTAACTAGAAGTTTAAACAAGTTTGGGTACTTGATTGGAGCTGAGGTCGTAAAAGCTCTTAACTCGCATGTAGGGTTTTTTACCCTTATTCAGTGGCCAAAAAAAAATCATTCTTCGTGTGAAAAAAAAATATCTGCGCATACGAGTTGGAGAGATGGTGATAAAGCAGTAGGTAATGATGTAACCATTACTAGTAACGGCTCTCAATTCAATGATCCATTTTGATGCATAATTGATGCATATTGCACTTCATGTAGGTAGTAATGATACATATATCCATTACTGAAATGATATGAACCTACAAAATTTTCAATGGGAATACTGGCGACCTTACCTATCTATCTCTTATCTATTCTCCATACGTAATGAGAGTAATTTTCCAGTGGAACATAAAACGTATGTTCCAATTTTATACACAATTACACTTAATGACTTAGAACAAATCCCATTCAAATATATTACCCGTAATAGGGATAGTAATGCCACTGGTAATACAATGCCATATGAATTACAAATATAGTATAAGATTTGCAAGTTTTTGCAGACATTTAATTGGAACTTTGAATTACATATATTCTTGAAGATTATTGAATGTAACGTAACGTATCGTATCGTGGAGTAACGTAATATGACGTAACGTACAAAGTAACATAATCCATCAAAGTGTACAAACCCATCCGTTTCGAAAGAGAGACAATTGATTGATTTACTTTAGATAACTTATTTTTTCTCTTCTTCTTACTCTCCAAAAGAAAACTTTGCATGTGGAAATTAATATTCAGTTTTCTAATAATTTGAAATTAATAATTGATAACTTGTCTTCTTCGCATATTAATATTGTAATACTATGTAGAAGGTGTTGTTTTTTTCGCTTTCTTTTACAGTTGTTTTACACATTTAAAGACATTTAGTTTGTATATGGGATACTCTCATGTTCACAAATATTTGTTTTAAGACTTTTGATTATTGAATTTCAATACTTATTGGGGGTTGTGAGGTTACACCATAGAAATGTCTTTACCTGACTGTTGTTTGGGGATAGACTTTGGTTTTCTTTTTCTTGTTTAAAATCATAGTTAGATACTTGGTTTTGGTTTTAAAGGCTTAGCTCGATTTGGTTTAAGTTTTTTTTGGATTTTTTTTTTTTAATTAAAACGAAGTAGTTTGGAAAGTGTAATACAGTGTAGAAATGCATGATGAGTTGTAGATGTTAGTTTTGTCTTTTAGTTTTTTTTTCTCTTTTTTTAGCCAACAGTTAAAATGACTTGAGAACAAATACGTTCACTAAAATCTCTACATGAAAATAGTTTTTGTTGTTCATTTCATTTGTTTTTTTTTGTATATGTTTATCTGTTGTGTTCTTTGCCTTCATTCATGCATTCCCTCATCTTGTTCTTCTTTACTTTCTACAAAAAATAAATAAATTAAAAGGAAAACTTAAAACAATTTTCATTGCATGAAAAAGTAAAAGCTTTTAAGGTTTTTTTTTGGGTTTCTATTTGTTTTAAAGCCTTCTTTTTTGCTGTCCTCTTCGACATATTTGCGTTTCAAACAAATAAGCGGTTTAAAATAACAAAACGAGCCGCATTAATGCCCGCCATAAAACCCCGCCATATTCGTTTCAAAACATCTGAGCTTCTTCATATATGATGGATACAATGTAGTTGTATGTATGTATAGAGAGAGGGAGAGCCTTTGGCCACCATAGAGCTTTCGCTACCAAGTACAAAAGCTTTATTGGTTGTAGTTTTTTTTTCGATTTTTCTTTCTTTGGATCAGCCTATGTGAGTGAGTGAGTGTGTTTCTGTGTCGAATTACGAAAATAAGCTTTCTTTTTGTGGATCTAAAGCTTTCATATTCGTAGTGTGTTTTTGTTGTTTCTTAACAAAAGCTTGAAGCTTTCCTTTGCTAGAGATTTGTTCTGCCTCGTTTTTTCATATGAGAAAGTTGTGATTTTTTCTGCCTTTAGTTCTAGTTTTGGTTTTTCTGTTTTGTTTCACTGTTGTCTTCACACCGCGTGGTGATCTCTAAATTGGAAACTGAATTTTGAAACTTAATTTTCCGAAAACGCTACGAACATCCCCGTGGCCTAGAATTCCAAACGGTAAGCAGAGCAAGATGTCTCGTGATCCTGTAGGTTGATGGTGCATCTTGAAGCCGATGGTGAGAGGTCAATGCGATATTTGGCCAGCAGTTCTTCGTTTTCAGCCACCCAGTATCCCAGGACATCGGTGTCATAGGTGGGAATGATAGTTACCTCTGAAAAGGAGCAAAAAAAAAACAAAAATGTCAATCACCTATACTTCCCATCCCTAGACGTCTACCTACCTAATTCTTTATCCTCCCAGGTTTGTTTTGCCTCCAACAGGGCGTCGTACACTTGCCGGCTGGGTTCAGTACCTGAGAAAACGTAGTAGCGCGCACGCACACGTTTGAAGAATTCCACATGGGAGTAGTAGGAGTTACCATTGTGTGGCACATATGTCAAATCGACGTAGACTGGTGAGGGCTTCTTCGCTTTGCTGGGCGATTCGGAGCGTTTACGCAAGTTCTTTTCATTGTTCAGTCGTGTCTTGGTGGCCATTAGCCTGCGCTCTTTTTTGGGTGTGGTTCGCACATCACTTCCCTCGGCAGCCATGGGGGCAGGTGAGGGCAGTCCCAAGGGTTTGCCCCATTCCTTAAGCTTATCATCTACCTTGGAGGATGTTGTCGCCGAAGTGGAACTGGACGAGGAAGTGGTGGTCTCTGTAGATGTCACCCTACTACTGATGCCATCGGCCGTAGTTGTTGTAACAGTCGTTGTTGTGGTCACTGTGGTTCGGGCACCATCAGCATCTCTGGACGATTCCACCGCGGTTGTTGTCGTAGATGTTCCGTCTGTGAATTTGGATTTTTGTACACTACTCAGAGGGAACTTGGGCTGCTCGGCGCTCGCCACTGTGTGTTCAACCTCCTCGGCCTTGGAGGGGGAATAGGAGTATTTCGCAGTAACTGAGGACATGACATCCGCTCCTCTCAGTTCGACATGCTCCTTGAGGGCCTGTTCGAAGCCCATTTCGGCTTCCTCGAGGAATTTAGCATCTCCCTGTCTGGTACTGTCCACCGAGCCGGATGATTGTGATATTGGCGATTCGGCAAAGTCTTGCATGCGTTGTGTTACACCCTGTATTGTGATTGGTTGTGTTGGTTTGGTATCGAATGAGTCTGGCAGTGCTCCGTAGAATGATGTGCTCATGGGATCCACTATCTTGTGGGCAAAGTGGGCGGAGGTAATTGATCTGGCGGCAGAGAGTTCTTCATATTGTGGTGGTATGTCATCTTGGCTCTCATCGATATCGAAATCGGAACGTTTGCTAATGCCCGAGCCAGATCGTTGCAGGTCATAGCTGGCCCCATGGCTGGAGGCTATGGATCGTGGCGAAGCTGGTACTTCATCGTCGCTCATGTCATCGCCACTTCCTGGCGTGGAGGAACGATACATGCTACGCAGCATGGCCACTTCTTTGGGCAGTATCACATCACTCTTGTCACTTTCGCTGGTAGTGCGAGTTGTGGTCACAGTGACTTTCTCTCCCTCGGGGTCTGTTGAGTCTGTGGTTGTGATTGTCTTTTCTTCGGTGACAATTTCCTTGCCATCAGCCGATATAACTTTGGTGACTGTCGTTATGGTAGTGGTGATGATTTTTTCTGTGCTTCCGCTGAGGGCAGCGGTCTTCTCAATGCCTCGAACTTCGTGTAAATCGGGCAAGGTTTCGAAGTCCTTGCGCAGTGCTGATGGGACTGACGTAGCTATGGCCATTGTGGCCGCTGCGGCAGCTGTTGCTGCTGATGTGGCAGTTATTGTGGCATCGATCTGTTCTCCACTGAAGTGTGTGGCCGATGACAACTCCTCTTTGGAAACTCTGGGGAAGGGGGAAGTTGGTTTTGGTGACGATTCAGGTGTTTCAGTCAGAGATTCTCTGCCCAATGGCGTTGGTATCGATTGGCTTTCTGATGTCAAAGCCCCGGGACTAGATCTACCACTGATATCTTTGGGCGAGAGAGGACCACTGTGCGTTGCTGTGGTCTCAGTCAATATAACCTTGCCGGCGCTGATAGCAGTTGTTGTTGTGGCCACATAGCCACCCACACTTGTGCTAGTCTTGACAATTCCCGGGCTCACGGGGGCCGTTGGAGGTGTCTTGCGATCTGATAACTCGCGATCGTAGGATGACTGAGTCAGTGTCATCGCTGCCTTTTGTGTGACAGTCTCTGATTTTTGTTGTGTGCTGGACGCAGTCTGCACGGATTTCTTTTCCACTGAACTTGTTGTTGTTGTTTTGGTAGAGGACAAGGTCTTTTCGACAACCTCCTCCTCCTCCTCCTCCACTACTTTGTCGGTGGTTACCTGTTCTGATGGCTTGTAAATGCTTGTAGTCATTATATTTGCAAAAGATTTGGAACGACTTTCCTTGACCTGTGCCCTTTCATCATCGTCCTCGGACTCGTCTTCCACATCGCTGTGGGTTTGACGACCCTCGCTGGTTTGACTAAGAGCAGATTCTCGACGAGTTTCCAATGTGCCGGCTACCGCCTTGCTAGTCTTGCTATGCGCGGCGTCAAAGGTGCTCATGATTTCTTTGGTGGAGACAATCTTCTCTGTAGCCAGGAACTCTTGGACAGTTTGTTTGAGGTTTTCCTTTACTGAACTCTCGGCGGTAGCTGAGGTGCTGTCAGTCTTCTGTTTGGTGTGTGTTGATGTCTGAATTTCGCTGACCATGGATTCAGAAGAGCATTCTTCAGAATAGGCCTGAGAGTCTTCGGCATGTGAAGAAGATTCAGTTTTCTCACTGAACTCTTTAATTTCAGCCGCTCCCTTGTCTATAGCAAGGCTCAATTGAGAACCAACCTCAACCTTGACACTCTTCAGTGATTCACTTAGAGATTCAGTAGAAGCAGCAGCAGCAATTTCACTTTCGATTAGGCGGGAAGTTTCGGTAACGATTTTCTTTGTTGCAGTAGAGCTGGAGGTTGATGATACCTGTTGGCTTGCTTGTTTCTCGCTTGTCGAAGAGGTAATGGTGGTCACTGTAGTAGTTGTAGCGGAAGAACTCTTCTCAGAGCCTTCTTTAGCTGCTTCGGTTTTAGAGACACTTTGGCTAGTTATCTTGGTTTCTGTGGTAGTTGCAGATGTCGCTGCAGGTTTATCATCGGAACTGACCACGGAGCTGGCAACAGAAGTTGGGCGTGAGGCTTGTTCAGCCTTTTCACCAGATGCTTTGCTTTCGGCTGCGGAGACCACAGATTCTTTTCTAGAAAGCGCCTCGGAGACCTGAGTTGTTGATGACGCGGATTCCTTTCGGGACAATGTGTCAATAGGCTCGTCTTCCTTGGCACTGGTATGGCTGCTAACAGATACTGGCCTCGAGACCTCTTTACTATCCAAACTGTCTCCAGTTTTGCTTTCGACTTGTACTACAACCGATTCTGAATGAGAAGTTAATTTCTGGTCAACTGAAGACATAAGCGAGTCGGTTCTTGAAACCACTTGTGTTGTTGTGATAACAGCCTCTTTGCGAGACACTGTTTCGGCAACTTCATCCTTGGCACTTGTGTGACTGGCCACTGAAACTGATCGTGAAACGTCTTTGTCGGCTTGTGACAGAACTGATGCTGGTCTTGAGGTCTTCTTATCATCGGTTGTGGAAACCACAGACTCTTTTCTTGAAGTGGATTCCGTAACATCTGTTGTAGACATCATGGATGCTTTACGTGAAGCTAAATCAGCACTTTCATCCTTGGCGCTAACATGGCTGGCCACCGATGCAGGTCTGGAGGCTTGCTCAGACTTTTCGCCGGGTTTGCTTTCGGCTTGTGAAACAACAGACTCTGGTCTGGATGCAAGTTTCTCGTCGGTTTTTGAAATAACGGACTCTTTCCTAGATACTGCGTCGGCAGTTTCATCCTTGGCGCTAACATGGCTGGCCACCGATACAGGTCTGGAGGTTTGCTCAGACTCATCGCCGAGCTTGCTTTCGGCTTGTGAAATGACAGACCCTGGTCTGGATTCAAGTTTCACGCCGGTTGTTGAAACAACGGACTCTTTCCTAGATACTGCGTCAGCAGCTTCATCCTTAGCGCTTACGTGGCTGGCCACTGAGGCTGGTCGCGATGTTTCTTTGTCACTTGTTTTGCTCTCGACTTGTGACACAACAGACTCAGCTCTCGAGGACACTTTATCATCGACAGAGGATATGACAGTTTGCTCTTCAACCGTTGTAATTGATTCAATGTGGGTTACTGTGCAAACGCCTTCTTCCTTGGCACTTGTGTGGCTGGCCGCTGATATTGGTCGTGAGGCTTGTTCAGAGGCTGGGCGAGATTCAGGTTTTTCGGAGGTGGTGGAAATCACTGACTCTTTGCGGGAGGATGAGTCGACAACTTCTTCTTTACCGCTAATGTGGCTGGCCGCGGAGATTGGTCGCGAAGCTTGTTCAGATTTGTCATCAGCAGCAGCTTCATCCTTGGTGCTTATATGACTGGCCGCAGATATAGGACGGGAAGCATCTTTGGATGATGAAGCAGAAGGTGTGTCTTCTGCTTTGTGGCTTGAAGTTGAAACCACTGAGTCCTTTCGGGATTCTTGAATGGCAGTTTCGCTCTTTGTGCTGCTGTGACTAGCAACATAAGTAGGACGTGAGAGTTCCTTTGCCTTTTCATCGGCACTTGTGTGGCTGGCAGCAGATATGGGTCGGGACACATCCTCCTTGGCATCCTTGGCTTCAGCGGTTGTGGACTTTTCGCTGGCAACAGAAATCATTGATTCTTTGCGTGATGAAGCCTTTTCAATTTCTGCATCCTTCGAAGCTGAGCTGATATGGCTGGCAACAGATGGCGAACGAGATGCTTTCTTTTCATCTGATTTGCTTTCGGCTGCCTCATCTTTGGTGCTAAGTTGACTGGCAACAGACGAGGGGCGTGAAGCCTCTTTACCGTCTGGAATTGGTGATTTATCGTCCGGTTTGCTCTCAGCAGTTGATGATGCGGACTCTGGTCTGGATTTATCATGCGTTGTCTCAGTTTCGCTGACCGTTTTGACTTCTGTGCTTTTCTCAATTGACAATGCAGTTGTTTCCAAGTGCGAAATAGTTTCTTTCTTGATTTCAGTTTCCATCTCAGTATCCTTGGAGCTGACATGGCTGGCAACCGAGGTTGGTCGTGATGTTTCCTTGTCATCGGGTTTGTCTCCAGCTTCGGAAGCTGGCCGGGATGACTCCTTGTCGTCCTCCTTTTTAATTTCTGCTGACGATAGGGCCGATGCACGACCAGAAGTGATTTCCTTATCTTCAATTGAAGGTGATTTTGCTGCTTTATCAGCCTGTATAGTGGACACCAAAGAATCCTTTCTAGATTCTGACTTATCTGCTTCGTAATCCTTGGAACTAACATGGCTGGCCACTGAAGCAGCCCTGGAGATTTCCTTTTCCTCCGTTGTGGGCGATTTATCATCTTTTGCACTGGAGAGCACAGATTCTCGGCGAGAGCTTTCTTCCTTTTCTTCGGGAGTGGGTGACTTTGTAGTAGTGGTTGTAGTAGTTGAGGTTATCGTCGTCGAGAAAGCGGCATCTTGTTGTGACTCAACTGTTTTCTCAGTGGTGGATATGATCGATTGCTGTGTAATTTCCGTTGTCTTTGTTTCCTTTTCTTCTGCGGTAGATATCAGAGACTCCTTTCGGCTCTCAATTGTTTCTTTCTCGTCTTGAGTGCTGGCTTGTGAGACGGGCCGCGATGCAAGTTTGTCTTTGGTTTCGTCTGCAGTGGAAAGGACAGATTCACGACGAGATTCGACTTTTCCTTCACTTGTTGAGATGATCGATTCCTTTTGGCTTTCGAGTTTCTCTACCTCATCCTTGATGCTAACTTGACTGGTTTGGGAGACCGGACGTGACGCATCTTTTTCTTCTGGAGTAGGCGATTTGTCATCCTTTTTGGTTTCGCCGGCAGTGGAGAGGACTGACTCACGTCGTGACTCGGCCTTGTCCTCGGCTGTGGAAATTACGGACTCTTTACGGCTTTCGAGTTTCTCTACCTCATCCTTGGTGCTAATTTGGCTGACTTGCGAAACGGGACGCGATTCATCCTTTTCTTCTGAAGTAGGCGATTTTTCATCCATTTTGATTTCGCCGGCAGTGGAAAGAACAGATTCCCTTCGTGATTTAGAAGTTTCTACCTTTTGGCTTTCTTCTTTCTCAGCTTCACTCTTAGTGCTTATTTGGCTAGTTTGCGAGACAGGCCGTGAGGCCTCCTTTTCTCCTGGAGTTGGCGACTTGGCATCCTTACTGCTTTCGGCAGTGGAAAGAACGGATTCTCGTCTTGATTCAACCTTCTCCTCGGCTGTGGAAATTACGGATTCCTTTCTGCTTTCCAGTTTTTCCACGTCATCCTTGGTACTAACATGGCTGGCTTGAGATGTGGGACGAGATGCTTCTTTAGCTTCTGGAGTAGGGAAGCTATCGTCTTTTTTGCTCTCGGCTGTGGAAAGGACAGATTCTCGACGAGTTTCCACCTTGTCGTCGGTTGTTGAGACAACCGATTCCTTGCGGCTGTCAATAGCCTCACTCTTTGTGCTCACTTGGCTGGCTTGGGAGACGGGACGCGAGGCGTCTTTTCCTTCTGGTGTGGGTGACTTGTCATCCTTCTTGCTTTCAGCCGTGGAAAGAACAGATTCTCGACGTGATTCAAGCTTGTCATCTTTGGTTGAGACTATCGACTCTTTTCGGCTTTCAGCCTTATCCACCTCATCTTTGACACTCACATGACTGGCCTGAGAAGTAGGACGTGAAATGTCTTTGTCTTTTGGGGATAACTGGCTTGCAGCTGAATCTGGCCGATCTTTGTCCTCGAATGGGCTTGAGGGGAAGTCTGCTTTGTCATCGAAGGTATCTTCGTCTCTTGTCAAATCTTTTTCGCTATAAGCACTAACGGCTGATTCGCGTCTCCACTCTAATTCCACGCTAGAAGCTGATTCTTTGCGTCTACTGCTGTCACGCTTGTCCCTTAGTTGAGCCTTTTCCGATTCTTCGATTTTGTCCTTCTCCTCTATGGATGCGGGACCTGATGATTTGAGGTCAGGCGATGACTTCTCCGATTCTACTTCAGTTTTTGGTACCTTGTTCAGAATGGGTTTCTCTTTGTCCTTGGGAGAAGTTTTTTCTGCTGGGACTTCCGCAATCGATGATGGAGTGAATTGAATGGAGCCCTTTGGGCAAATTTCGGTTTCTTCTCCGCCGTCTTCACTGCTGGCAGTGACCAACATTCGCTGCACGGTTGGTCCTTCGGTTTCTTCAACAGTTTTGAGTTTCTCCTCGAGTTGCTTCTCATCGAAATCGGGTATGATTTCTGTGATATCCTTCTCCGATTTGAGGACTTTGGCAACGTCTGCAACAATCTTAAAGACCTCTTCCTCGCGGGGCGATACAGGTCTGGGTACAATGCCATCCACCAAGTTTGTGGGAAGTTCTGAGGGAGGACTTGTGCGATGCTCTTCCTCCTCCTCCTTGATGTCATGCAGCACGGGTTCGTCTTTGTCAATTACAGTTATTTTCAGTTCGGGAGAGTCCATTGTGGTTATATGAGTTTCTCTCAGTTCGGTGGTAAATCCTAAGGTTTCTGCAGTTGTTGTGGAAACTTCTTGCGCTAAAGATTTCACAGTGGTTTTCGTAACTTCTTCTACGACTTCTTTTTGTTTTACCACAGTTCCAATGAGTTCTTCTTTGGTCTTCTTAACATCTTCGATCACTGTATCTTTGGCAGCATCAATATCATCAATGATTTCGGACGACTTTTGAACCACCTCTTCTGCTTTGCTGACAATAGTCTCCTTGACATCCTTGACAATTTCCTCTGTGGTGTGTTTGAGATCGGTAACTTCTTCGTGAACTGTTTCTGTGAGAGTAGAAGTGACGGCTGTTTTTATTTCTTCTACCTGAGACTTGGCTTCAGTGACCTTTTCCGCAAGGGTCTTTGAGACTTGTTTGGTCACTTCTTCTGTCTGTTCTTTGGTAGTTTCAACTGTTGATGTTACTTCCTGTGCCACTGACTCGAGACTTGTTTTTGCGGCCTCTGTAACGGTCTTTACTTGCTCTTGGACAGCTTCTTTGACTTCAACCATTTCAGATTTGAGGTCAGCAACTGTTTCCTCAACTTTAGTGGAAGCTGACTTGACTGGTGCTTCAGTTTCAGTTACTTTCTGGCTGGCTTGTTCTTTAATGGTGGACAGGGTATCCTTGACCTGTTCTGTTTTCGATGTAACCGATGATTTAACGTCCTCCACCGTTTGTTCTGTCGTCCGTTTCAGATCGGTAACCTTGTCTTCCACAGTTTTGCTTATTGTATCAGCGGTAGTGCCAATCGAATCCACCACCTGGGTCTTAACCTCAGAAACCGTTTCGCTAACACTCTGCTTGGAGGCCGTGATGACTTCTTCAACTTCAGACGATACTTCTTTCATTGTCGTCTCCACACTAGTTTTAGTTTCCGATACTTGTTTTTCCATTTGGTCGGCCACAGATTTGGCTGCAACTTTGGTTTCCTCGACTGTTTCACTGACGATATGCGATGCGGACTCCTTAAGCTCCTCTAGTTTGGATGATATTTCAGTAATCGACTTTGTGTGTTCCTTGATATCCTCAGTCAATGAAGTCTCCACTGTGCTGGCATCTACTGCCTCGGTGATGGTCGTAGTTGTGTCCTCTACCACCGTTTTGGCCTCTTTGGCGAGAGCCTCAATAGTTTCATCGGTTGTTTTTACTACATCCTTAGCAATTTGCTCGACCACTTCAGTCTCTTTGGTGAACATATCCTTAACAAAGCCAGTTATGGTGCCAAATAGGCCCTTTGGAGATGAGGGTTTGGAGGTCTTTTCTTTGGCTACAGGTTCTTCGGGTTCATCAACCGGGGTGGATACCGTATCTGCTACACTAAATTGAGTCTCAGGTTCCGATGCCTTGCTGGCCTGTAAATCTTCCTTGGGGAAATCGCCTTCAGCTACATCGACTGGGCTGGATGAAGTGGGCAATTGTCCTTCCTTAGCTGCCTTTTGAAGGTCCAAGGAGATTTCCTCTTTCTTAATTACTTCTTCCAAGTCTTTTGGTGCTTCATCTACAGGTGAGGATAGTGTTTCAACGTGGGCTGGTGAAACCTTTCCAGAAGCTACACTTTCAGCAACAGAAGCTGCACGTGAAGGTTCCTTTGATGGTGACTGCTCTTGTATGTCTTCAATAATCTCAGCGGCCTTGTCCACTGGTGTGGAAACAGTTTCTGAAATAGCGAATTGGGGTTCTCCCTTGGAGTCACCGCTTGCCTCCTTAACTTCCTTGGGGAAATCACCTTCAGCCACATCCACTGGGCTGGAAGTGGTTGGCAAATCACCAACCTTAACGGTAGGTTGAAGGTCTAGTGCGAATTCGTCCTTCTTAGTTTTAAGCTCGTCCATATCTTTGGCAGCTTCATCTATGGGAGTGGAAATTGTTTCTACGTGAGCAGGAGAAACAGCGTATGGTGATGGTGCTTTGGATGTTTCCAGAACAATTGAGGCGGGTCTAGAAGGATCTTTAGATCCTTCGACAGATGTCTTATCTTTTTCACTATGAGCTGCGGAGGGTTTACGGGAAGCCACAGGTGATTTTTCATCTTTTTCACTGACGGCGGTCGACGCTGGCTGCGATGGTTCCTTAGACGCTGGCATTGATTTAGCATCCTTTAGACTTTCAGCGATGGATGGTTTTCTTGACACCATAGGCGACTTACCGTCTCCTTTCTCTTCGGCAGATTTTTTATCTTTCTCTGATTCGGTTACGGAAGGTTTTCGAGACACAACTGGTGATTTGTCATCCTTTTCGCTGACAGCTGTTGATACCGGCAGTGATGGTTCCTTAGATGTTTCTGCCGATTTTGTATCTTTTGCACTCTCTACTATTGAGGGTTTTCTGGATGAGATTAGTGACTTTTCATCTTCTTTTTCTTCGGCAACAGATGCTGGTCGAGAAGCTTCCTTGGATGCTTCGGCTGATTTTGTATCCTTCTCACTTTCGGCTACGGAGGGTTTTCGAGATGCTACAGGCGATCTGTCTTCTTTCTCGCTCGCAGCGGTTGAAGCTGCGTGTGATCCTGGTTTCGCATCCTTTAAACTCTCGGCTACTGATGCTTTTCTCGAAACCGTAGGAGACTTTTTGTCTTCTTTTTCTTCAATAACAGATGTTGGTCGGGATGGTTCCTTGGAGGCTTCGGCGGATTTTTCATCCTTTTCACTCTCAACTACGGAAGGTTCACGGGAAGGAACTGTAGATTTATCATCTTTCTCGCTAGCAGCTGTTGAAGTTGGGGGCGATGGTTCTTTAGATGTTTCATTTGATTTCATATCCTTTAAGTTGTCGGCCACCGACGATTTTCTTGAGACCACAGGGGACTTGTCATCCGTTTGCTCTTCGGCAACAGATGTTGGTCGCGTGAGTTCCTTGGATTCTTCGGCAGACTTCTTTTCTATTTCACTTTCTGCAACAGAAGGCTTTCGAGAAGCAACTGGCGATTTATGATCCTTTTCGCTGGCAACCGATGTCTTTCTTGAAGCTGCAGGTGTTTTCTCATCCTCTTTCTCTTCGTCAACAGAGGTTGGGCGGGAAGACTCTTTGAATTCTTCGACAGATTTCTTATCCTTCTCACTTTCTGTCACAAAAGGTTTGCGAGAGGCAATTGGTGATTTGTCATCCTTTTCGCTGACAACCCTTGAAGCTGGTTGTGATGGTTCCTTGGATGCCTCAGTTGATTTGACTTCCTTAATGCTTTCTGCTACCGAAGGTTTTCTTGATACAACGGGCGACTTGTCATCCTCTTGTTCTTCAGCAACAGAGGTTGGCCTGGAAGGCTCCTCGGATTCTTTCTCAAATGCCCTATCTTTTTCACTTTCAGCTACTGAAGGTTTGCGAGAAGCGATTGGTGATTTATCATCCTTTTCGCTTACAGTTTTTGAAGCTGGTTGTGATGGTTCCTTGGATGCCTCAGTTGATTTGACATCCTTAATGCTTTCTGCTTCCGAAGATTTTCTTGATACAAAAGGCGACTTGTCATCCTCTTTTTCTTCTGCAACTGAGGTTGGACGAGAAGTCTCTTTGGATTCTTCTGCAGATTTCTTATCTTTCTCACTTTCTGCCACAGAAGGTTTGCGAGAGGCAATTGGTGATTTTTCATCCTTTTCGCTAACAGCTTTTGAAGGTGGTTGTGATTGTTCCTTGGATGCCTCAGCTGATTTGACATCCTTAATGCTTTCTGCTACGGAAGGCTTTCTTGATACAACAGGCGACTTGTCATCTTTTTCTTCAGCAACTGAGGTTGGACGAGAAGGCTCTTTGGATTCTTCTGCAGATTTCTTATCCTTCTCACTTTCTGCCACAGAAGGTTTGCGAGAGGCAGTTGGTGATTTATCATCCTTTTCGCTAACAGCTTTTGAAGCTGGTTGTGATGGCTCCTTGGATGCCTCAGCTGATTTGACATCCTTAATGCTTTCTGCTACTGAAGGTTTTCTTGATATAACAGGCGACTTGTCATCCTCTTTTTCTTCAGCAACTGAGGTAGGACGAGAAGGCTCTTTGGAATCTTCTGCAGATTTCTTATCCATCTCACTTTCTGCCACAGAGGGTTTGCGAGAAGCAATTGGTGATTTGTCATCCTTTTCGCTAACAGCTTTTGAAGCTGGCTGTGATGGCTCCTTGGATGCCTCAGTTGATTTGAAGCCTTTGATGCTTTCAGCCACCGAAGGTTTTCTTGATACAACAGGCGATTTATCATCCTCTTGCTCTTCGGTAACAGAGGTTGGTCGGGAAGGCTCTTTGGATTCTTCTGCAGATTTCTTATCCTTCTCACTTTCTGCCACGGAAGGTTTTCGGGAGGCAATTGGTGATTTATCATCTTTTTCGCTAACGGCTTTTGAAGCTGGCTGTGATGGTTCCTTGGATGCGTCAGTAGATTTGACATCCTTCATGCTTTCTGCTACCGAAGGTTTTCTTGATACAACAGGCGACTTGTCATCCTCTTTTTCTTCGGCAACTGAGGTTGGACGAGAAGGCTCTTTGGATTCTTCGGCAGATTTCCTATCCTTCTCACTTTCTGCCACAGAAGGTTTGCGAGAGGCAATTGGTGATTTATCATCCTTTTCGCTAACAGTTTTTGAAGCTGGTTGTGATGGTTCCTTGGATGCCTCAGTTGATTTGACATCCTTAATGCTTTCTGCTACCGAAGGTTTTCTTGATACAACAGGCGACTTGTCATCCTCTTGCCCTTCGGCAACAGAGGTTGGTCGGGAAGGGTCTTTCGACTCTTCTGCATATTTCTTATCCTTCTCACTTTCTGCCACGGAAGGTTTTCGGGAGGCAATCGGTGATTTATCATCCTTTTCGCTAACAGTTTTTGAAGTTGGTTGTGATGGCTCCTTGGATGCCTCAGTTGATTTGATATCCTTATTGCTTTCTGCTACCGAAGGTTTTCTTGATACAATAGGTGACTTGTCATCCTCTTGTTCTTCGGCAACGGAGGTTGGTCGGGAAGGCTCTTTGGACTCTTCTGCAGATTTCTTATCCTTCTCACTTTCTGCCACGGAAGGTTTTCGGGAGGCAATTGGTGATTTATCATCTTTTTCGCTAACAGCTCTTGAAGCTGGCTGTGATGGTTCCTTGGATGCCTCAGTTGATTTGACATCCTTAATGCTTTCTGCTACTGAAGGTTTTCTTGATACAACGGGCGACTTGTCATCCTCTTTTTCTTCAGCAACTGAGGTTGGACGAGAAGTCTCGTTGGATTCTTCCGCAGATTTCTTATCCTTCTCACTTTCTGCCACAGAAGGTTTGCGTGAGGCAATTGGTGATTTTTCATCCTTTTCGCTAACAGCTTTTGAAGGTGGTTGTGATTGTTCCTTGGATGCCTCAGTTGATTTGACATCCTTAATGCTTTCTGCAATCGAAGGTTTTCTTGATACAAAAGGCGACTTATCATCATCTTTTTCTTCAGCAACTGAGGTTGGACGAGAAGGCTCTTTGGATTCTTCTGCAGATTTCTTATCCTTCTCACTTTCTGCCACAGAAGGTTTTCGGGAGGCAATTGGTGATTTATCATCTTTTTCGCTAACAGCTCTTGAAGCTGGCTGTGATGGTTCCTTGGATGCGTCAGTTGATTTGACATCCTTAATGCTTTCTGCTACTGAAGGTTTTCTTGATACAATAGGTGACTTGTCATCCTTTTGTTCTTCGGCAACGGAGGTTGGTCGGGAAGGCTCTTTGGACTCTTCTGCAGATTTCTTATCCTTCTCACTTTCTGCCACGGAAGGTTTTCGGGAGGCAGTTGGTGATTTATCATCCTTTTCGCTTACAGTTTTTGAAGCTGGTTGTGATGGCTCCTTGGATGCCTCAGTTGATTTGACGTCCTTAATGCTTTCAGCTACCGATGGTTTTCTTGATACAACAGGCGACTTGTCATCCTCTTGCTCTTCGGCAACAGAGGTTGGCTGGGAAGGCTCTTTGGACTCTTCTGCAGACATCTTATCCTTCTCACTTTCAGCTATAGAAGGTTTGCGAGAGGTGATAGGTGATTTATCATCCTTTTCGCTAACGGCTTTTGAAGCTGGTTGAGATGGTTCCTTGGATGCGTCAGTTAATTTGACATCCTTAATGCTTTCTGCTACCGAAGGTTTTCTTGATACAACAGGCGACTTGTCATCCTCTTTTTCTTCGGCAACAGAGGTTGGCCGAGAAGGCTCTTTGGATTCTTCTGCAGATTTCTTATCCTTCTCACTTTCTGCTACTGAAGGTTTGCGGGAGGCAATTGGTGATTTATCATCCTTTTCGCTAACAGCTCTTGAAGCTGGCTGTGATGGTTCCTTGTATGACTCAGTTGATTTGACATCCTTAATGCTTTCAGCCACTGATGCTTTTCTTGAAGCAAGGGATTTCGCATCCTCTTGTTCTTCAACAACAGAGGTTGGTCGGGAAGACTCCTTGGTTTCTTCATCATCTTTGCCATCCTTCTCACTTTCAGCAACTGAAGGTTTGCGAGACACAATTGGTGATTTTTCATCCTTTTCGCTGACAGCACTGGAAGCTGGCTGCGATGGTTCTTTAGATGTTTGAGCGGCTTTAGCTTCTTGAATGCTTTCAGCTGCCGAGGGTTTTCTTGATGCAATTGGTGACTTTTCTTCTTGTTTCTCATCAACTGCCGAGGTGGGGCGGGAAGGTTCCTTTGATTCTTCGGCAGATTTTTTTTCCTTTTCACTTTCAGCTATTGAAGGTTTGCGAGAGGTGATTGGCGATTTCTCATCCTTCTCACTAACAGCTGTGGAAGTAGTCTGTGATGGTTCCTTTGGTGCATCTGCTGGTTTGGCATCCTTTATACTCTCAGCCACGGATGTTTTCCTTGAGATAAGTGGAGACTTTTCGTCTACTTCTACACTTTCGGCAACAGATGTTGGGCGTGATGGTTCCTTTGACTCATCGGCCGATTTCTTGTCTTTTTCACTTTCTGCAACTGATTCCTTTCGTGAGGGAACATCTCTTTCGCTTATTGCAACAGACGCTGCCAATGATGGTACTTGCAAGTTTTCATCTTCTTTACTCTCATCGACCGATATTGGTCGTGAGGTTTCTTTAGCATCTGCGAAAGAAGATTTTCTGGACAGAACGGGAGACTTGTCATCTTTTTCACTGGTTGCCTTGGATGCAACGGGAGATGTAATGTCTTTTGCGCTTTCTGCTGAAACTTTTCTCGAATATGATGGTGATTTATCTTCCTTATCTTCAGCTGCTGAAACTGGTCGTGAAAGTTCTTTTGATTCCGCGACTGATGATTTTCTTGACATAACTGGAGATTTTTCCTCTTTTTCTGCCTCGGAAGGTTTTATTGATTTCAGGTCTTTTATGCTCTCAGCTACTGACACCTTTCGCGATGGGACAGGTGACTTGTCATCTTTTTCCTCGGTCCGTTCATCCTCCTTACTTTCTGCTGCTGATCTAGGCCTCGAAGGTTCTTTAGATTCTGTGTCTTTTTCGCTTTCAGCCACTGAAACTTTGCTTGAAGCAATGGAAGATTTTTCATCTTTTTCGCTAACAGTGGTTGAAACTGGCCGGGAGGGTTCTCCAGATGCTTCAGTTGATTTCACATCCTTAAGACTTTCAGCTACTGAGGCCTTTCTTGAAGCAGTGGGTGACTTACGGTCGTCTTCTTCTTTTGTCTCCGCTACGGAAGTAGGTCGGGACGCTTCCTTAGATTCGTCCGCAGACTTCTTATCTTTCTCTGATTCAGCAACTGATGGTTTTCGGGAAGCAATTGGTGACCTTTCATCCTTGACGCTAACAGCTGACGATGGTGGTTGCGATGGTTCCTTCGATTTATCGTCTTTTAGGCTTTCAGCTATTGAAGCTTTTCTTGAAGGAACTGATGATTTTTCTTCTTCTTCCTTGTTTTCAGCAACCGATGTCGGTCGAGAAACCTCCTTGGGTTCTTCAGCAAGTTTCTTATCCTTTTCATTTTCAGCTACCGAAGGTTTACGGGAAGCTATTGGCGACTTTTCATCCTTCTCACTAACAGCTGACGATGGTGGTTGCGATGGTTCCTTTGATTTATCGTCTTTAAGGCTTTCATCTATTGAAGCTTTTCTTGAAGGAACTGATGATTGTTCTTCTTCTTCCTTGTCTTCAGCAACCGATGTCGGTCGAGAAACCTCCTTGGGTTCTTCAGCAAGTTTCTTATCCTTTTCACTTTCAGCTACCGAAGGTTTACGGGAAGCTATTGGCGACTTTTCATCCTTCTCACTAACAGCTGACGATGGTGGTTGCGATGGTTCCTTTGATTTATCGTCTTTAAGGCTTTCAGCTATTGAAGCTTTTCTTGAAGGAACTGATGATTGTTCTTCTTCTTCCTTGTCTTCAGCAACCGATGTCGGTCGAGAAGGCTCCTTGGGCTCTTCAGCAAGTTTCTTATCCTTTTCACTTTCCGCTACCGAAGGTTTACGGGAAGCCATTGACGACTTTTCATCCTTCTCACTAACAGCTGCGGACGTTGCTTGTGATGGTTCCTTTGAGGCATCGATTGATTTGCCATCCTTTAAACTTTCTGCCCCAGACGCTTTTCTTGATGCAAGAGGTGATTCTTCGACAACAGATGTTGGTCTAGAAGGTTCCATCGATTCTTCCACAGATTTCTTATCTTTGTCTGATTCGGCTACTGAAGGTTTTCGGGAAGCAACTGGTGACTTATCATCCTTTTCGCTAGTAGCTGTTGATGCTGGCAGTGATGGTTCTTTCGCATCTTTTACGCTTTCTACTACTGAAGGTTTCCTGGATGAAATTGGTGATTTTTCGTCTTCCTTTTCCTCAGTAACAGAAGTTGGTCGAGAAGCTTCCTTGGATGCTTCGGCTGAGAGCTTATCCTTTTCGCTGTCGCCTACGGAAGGTTTTCGGGAAGCAACTGGTGATTTGTCATCTTTCTCACTGGCTGCTGTTGAAGTTGGTCGCGATGCCTCGGTTAATTTCAAATCTTTCAAACTTTCGACTACCGATGATTTCCTTGAAGCTGTAGGGGACTTCTCATCTTCCTTTTCGTCGACAACAGATGTTGGTCGGGAAGGTTCCTTGGATTCTTCAACAGATTTCTTGTCCTTCTCACTTTCGGCAACGGAAGGTTTTCTAGAAGCAGCTGGTGTTTTGTCATCCTTCTCACTGGGCACTACTGAAGGTGGCAGCGATGGTTCCTTAGATGCCTCGGTTGATTTGGCATCCTTCAAGCTTTCGGCCACCGACGATTTTCTTGAGGCTACAGACGATTTCTCATCCTTTTGCTCTTCGGCAAAAGAGGTTGGCCGAGATGGCTCTTTGGATTCTTCGTCAGATTTCTTATCCTTCTCACTTTCCGCAACAGAAGGCTTTCGTGAAGCAATGGATGATTTATCATCCTTCTCGCTAGCGGCGACTGAAGCTGGTTGTGATGGTTCCTTGGATGCATCAATTGATTTGAAATCTTTTGGACTTTCAGCTACCGATGTTTTTCTTGAAGCCTCCGCTGACTTTTCATGCTCTTGCTCTTCAGCAACAGAGGTCGGCCGGGAAGGTTCTTTGGATTCGACTTCAACTGTCCTATCCTTCTCACTTTCCGCAACAGAAGACTTTCGTGAAGAAATGGGTGATTTATCATCCTTCTCACTAGCGGCGACTGAAGCTGATTGTGATGGTTCCTTGGATGCATCAGTTGATTTGACACCTTTTGGACTTTCAGCTACCGAAGTTTTTCTTGAAGCAACCGGCGACTTTTCATCTTCCTTTTCTTCAACAACAGAGGTTGGTCGGGAAGGTTCCTTTGATTCCTCGACGGTTTTCTTGTCTTCACTCTCAGCTACCGAAGGTTTTCGTGAGGCGATAGGTGATTTTTCATCCTTCTCACTTACGGCTGTTGACGCTGGTTGAGATGGTTCCTTGGATACTTCCGCTGATTTAACATCCTTAATGCTTTCAGCCACCGATGCCTTCCTTGAAGCAATTGGGGATTTCTCGGTCTCCTTTTCTTCTGCAGCAGACGTTGGTCGCGAAGGTTCTTTGGATGCTTCGGCAGTTGTTTCTGCTACCGAAGATTTGCGCGATGCAATTGGTGATTTTTCATCCTTTTCGCTCTCAGCAGTTGTAACTGCCTGCTCTTTAGATTCCTCGGTTAATTTGGCAGCTGCCACGCTTTCGGCTAGCGATGCTTTTCTGGATATCACCGGTGACTTCTCGTCTTCTTTCTCTTCAGCGACTGAAGTTGGTCTTGAAGGTTCTCTTGATTCTTCGGCAGATTTGTTATCCTTCTCACTTTCTGCTACTGAAGGCTTACGGGAAGTTATTGATGATTTGTCTTCCTTTTCGCTAACAGCCACGGAAGCTGGTTCCTTAGATGTTTCTGCTAATTTGATAGCTTTAATATCTTCAACGACTGAAGCTTTTCTCGATGAAATTGGTGACTTCTCTTCGTCTTCTTTCTCCTCTGCGACGGAGGTGGGTCGCGAAGGTTCCTTGGACACTTCGCCCGATTTCTTTTCCTTTTCGCTTTCGGCTACCGATGGTTTACGGGAAGCGATCGGAGATTTATCATCTTTTTCACTAACTGCTTTCGAAGCTGGATGCGATGATTCCGTTGATTTCACATCCTTTAGACTTTCAGCCACCGAAGTTTTTCTTGAAGCAACCGGCGACTTTTCATCTTCCTTTTCTTCGACAACAGAGGTGGGTCGAGAAGGTTCCTTCGATTCTTCGGCGGACTTCTTCTCTACACTCTCAGCTACGGAAGGTTTTCGGGAAGGAATTGGCGACTTTTCGTCCTTTTCGCTGGCAGCTACCGACACAGGCTGTGATGGCTCCTTCGAAGCTGCAGTTGGTTTGACATCCTTGACGCTTTCAGCTATAGATGACTTTCTGGAAGAAGTTGGCGACTTGTGGTCTTCTTTATCAGCTACGGAAGGTTTTCGGGAAGCGATTGGAGATTTTTCATCTCTCTCACTTACAGCGGCTGATGTTGGCTGTGATGGTTCCTTGGATGCTTCAGCTGGCTTAACTCCCTTCAGGCTTTCAGCCACCGATGGCTTTCTGGAGAATGCTGGTGATTTTCCCTCTTCCTCTTTTTCTTCAGCAACAGATGTTGGCCGTGAAGGTTCTTTTGATTCTTCAGCAGATTTCTTATCCTTTTCGCTCTCAGCTATCGATGTCTTTCTTGATGGAACAGGAGATTTTTCGTCTTTTTCGCTGATTGCTGCAGATGGTACTTTGGACTCTTCAGGGGATTTCGCATCTTTGGCACTTTCAACTACAGAAGGTTTTCTGGATGACATTGGCGACTTTTCATCTTCTGCAACAGAAGTAGGCCGAGAGGGCTCTTTGGATTCTGGTACAGATTCCTTGTCCTTTTCGCTTGCATCTACCGAACTCTTTCTTGAGGCAATTGGCGATTTGTCATCCTTTTCGCTAATTGTAGTGGAAACTGCCTGTGATGGTGCCTTAGATGCATCCTTTGTGCTTTCGGCCAATGATTCTTTCCTCGAAGGAATGGGTGACTTCTCCAGTTCTGTTTTTTCGGCCACAGATGGTGCTCGTGAGGGTTCTTTAGACTCAGCGGCAGATGGAAGTGGTGATTTTTCGCCTTTGACACTTTCTGCCACCGAGGCCTTTCTTGAGATGTCTTCCTTGTCATCAATAGCCGAACCAGGACGTGAAGTTTCCTTGGATGGTGCGACTGATAGTTTGTCCATGTCACTTTCAGCTACAGAAGTTTTTCGGGAGGATACCGGTGATTTTGCATCCTTTTCACTTGGGGTTGCAGATGCTGGTTTTGATGGTTGTGGAGATTTTGAGTCTTTGGTGCTTTCAGCTATTGAAGTTTTTCTGGATGCAATTGGGGACTTGTCTTCAACCACAGATGTTGGCCTTGAGGGTTCCTTGGATGCTTCTTCCTCACTTTCAGTCACAGATGTTTTCCTTGACAGAGTGGGTGACTTCTCATCCTTTTGACTGACGGCAGCCGTTGCTGGTTGTGAGGTTTCCTTGGATGACTTTGCACTCTCGGCTATTGAGGGTTTGCGTGAAGTGCTTGATGAGTCTTCTTCTTTATCTCCGGTAACTAAAGATTCTTTTGCTTCTTCTTCTTCTTCACCTTCAACTACTGACACCTTTTGCGAAACCTCTAGAGTCTTTTCCACTGTTGCACTTACGACCTCTGAAACCTTGCGAGAGACCTCCATAGACACATCTTGTACTTTTGTCTCCGTTATGGTCTCAACTACGGAAGTTTTTCTTGAAGACAATGGTGATTTTTCGTCTTCTTTGCTCTCGGCTGCCGAGGCTTTTCTGGAAGCAGCGGGAGTTTTTTCATCTTTTTCACTAACTGCAGCTGACGCGGCCTCTGATGTCTCTGCGAACTTTTCATCTTTGACACTTTCGATAGCAGATGGTTTTCTGGAAGAAATGGTAGACTTAGCCTCTTCTTTGTCTTCGGCAACGGAAGTGGGTCGAGAGGGTTCCTTGGAAGTATCCGCAGATTTTTTGTCTTTTTCGCTATCGGTGACTGATGGCTTTCTTGAAACAATGGGAGATTTGTCATCTTTTTCGCTGGCCGCTGTCGATGTGGCTAGTGTAGGTTCTGGAGATTTCGAATCCTTAGCGCTTTCCACCACGGAAGCCTTCCTAGATATCACTGGTGATTTTTCTGCAACTGAGGCTTCTTTCTCGCTAGCAATTGAAGTCTTTCTTGAAGCAATTGGAGACTTTTCATCCTTCATGCTCTCGGCAACAGATGTGGGCCGAGAAGGTTCTTTCGATTCTTCTGGAGTCTTCTTGTCCTTTTCACTTTCAGCAACAGAAGTCTTTCGCGAGACCACTGGGGATTTATCGTCTTTTTCGCTGACAGCAGTTGATGCCGTTGCCGAAGCCTTCCTTGAAAGTACTGTAGATTTTTCATCTTCTCCACTTTCGGCAGCAGATGTTGGGCGAGAAGGTTCTTTGGATGCCTTTTTGTCCTTATCGCTTTCGGCAACCGAAGTTTTTCTTGAAACGGTTGGAGATTTATCGTCTTTTTCACTCGCTGCGGCTGATGATTTTCTTGAAGCGACTGGAGATCGTTCATCCGCTTTGCTTTCAGCAGCAGATGCTGGTCTAGAATGTTCTTTGGATTCCGCCACTGATGATTTTCTTGAGACAATTGGCGACTTGTCATCCTTTTCACTTGCAGCGGCTGATGGTTGCTTCGATGCATCCGCAGATTTTTTATCGTGCATGCTTTCAGCGACTGAGGTCTTTCTAGAATCAATTGGCGAAGTTTCATCTTCCTTGCGTTCTGTGGGTGATGGGACCTTTGCTATTTCCTCAGTGGGAGATTTGGGCTTTTTAGCCCTTTCTGTTTCAGCTACTGAAGCCTTTCTTGAGATAACAGTTAGATCTGCTTTCTCGCTTTCGACTACGGAGCCCTTTCGGGATGATTTTTCGATTTTGTCACTTTCTGTTACGGATGCAGGCCTAGAGGCTTTGTCCACTTCGGTTACAGACTCACGCCGGGAATGTTCTTTAGACTCAAGGGGTGACTTTCCAGCACTTATCGAGGCTGGTCTGGATGGTTCTGAAGTTTCTTTATCGGCTTCGGATGCTCGCCTCGATGTGGCTTTCGATTCGGTTAGGGATTCCCGTCGAGATGTTTCTTTTGAAACTTCCTTGGAGACTTCAGCTGATGCTTTAGCGGAAACATCCTTTGAATCGGAAATCTCCTTCTTGTCTTCGGCAGCAGGTTTGCCGCTCGCCTCCAAGGACTTTTGGACTTCGACCTCAATGGCTTCCTCGATTGTGGGGGGGCTTTCGACAGAGACTGTGTCCTCATGCTTCTCAGATGTGGTTGGTTTAGATGTGGGCATTTGGGCCGGAATTTCATCCTCGGAGGTGATTTCGCTGACTTCTTTCTCCTCGGGTGATCCGAGGTATTTTTTAATTTCCTTAGTTTCGGTTACTTTTGTAGCAGAGATGACTTCCTTGACTTCTTGCGTTGATACTTCCACTGCTATTTTAGCAGATGTATGAAGTTTGGCCTCCTTTTCCTTTGGTTCTTTTTCATCCGAGGGAAGCTTTTGTTTGGGTTCTTCATCCAGTGGGATGGCTGTGACAGTCTCTTGTGCTTCTTCCTCGTCTTCTTTTGCAACCTTTTCTTCCTTTTCCTCGTCTTCGTGCTCGGTCTCTTTTTCTTCCTCCTCCTTTTCCTCTTTGGCTAGCTCTTCTTTGTGCGAGATGGATTTGCCAGACTCTTGGGCATCCTTCTCGTAGACACCCATGTCGGCTTCCTCGTGCATGGGCAAATCGGCAACTTCGTCTGGAGTTTTAACTACATCGCGCATTTGTTGGGAATCGTAAGCCATCTTAATAGGCAGAATGCGCTCTGCCGTTCCAATGCCAGCAACTATTCTGTCGGTATACTTTTGGGCCAGCACCTCTTTTGGTTCGGCACTGGTTTCTGAGGGGGGTATAATGGAGGTTATGGCACTCACAGAAGCAACCACGGCTTCAACTTCTTTGGTTTCCTCTTTTACATACTTCTCTTCGATAACAAGGTCTTCCTTGATCTCATCCAAGGGAATGCGCTCATCCTCGGGAAGTGTGGGGGCTGTCGTTGCTCCTGACTCAATTGTGGCTGAGAATTTCTCTTCGGGAAGACTCTCCTGTAGGTTGGCTGGTATGATTTCAACGGGCATGCCTACCAGATCATCTTTAGTATCTGAAGTTTTCTTGGCACTGCTTATCCTCTCGTCGGGTGTAACAGACGAAAGATCTTCCTCGGTCTTGGCCAGATGTTCGTCGGTTTTTGAGGAAACAATGTCCTTGGCTGTTGTTATGATGTCTTGAACCTCAGCCTTGAGTTCGGTTTCCAGAGGTGAGGCAAGTTTTACCCTTGCGGGTTCTGGGGCTTCCTCTTCCTCCTTTTCTTCTTCATCTTGCTCCTCTTCTGCTTCTTCTGCATCTTGCGGAGCTTCCTCGACCTCGGGAGTCTCGGATGGGGCTGTTGGCTCTGTTTCGAGCTTGGCCTTGCGTTCTTCTGCCTCCACCTTGGCAATGGCAGCCTCAATCTCTTCTTCAGCACTCTTCTTGCGTTTCTTTTCCGACTCTTGAGAGTCACGTTGATGCTTCTGTATTTCCTCTTCCTTTGTGACGCTGCTTTCCTCTTGTTCCACTATGGAGTCCTCGGTGATTTCCTCCTTTTCGATAATCAAATACTCGTCCTCTTCGTCAGCCTCGGTTGTACTGTCTTGCTTGGTGACCTCTCGAATCTCAGCCTTAATTTGATGGTGACGCTTCATTTCATCGCGCGAGAATACTGCTTCGATTTCCCGCACCACCTCTTGTTCCTCCTTGAGATCGTCCAGTTCACGTTGTTTTTCGGCATCTAGTTCTTGAGAGGCGGTTAATTCCTGTAACTTTTTGGCAGCAGCTGCTTCATCGGCGGAGGGAGTAGATACCAGACTGGAATCGGTGGTACCCCCTTTGTCAAGACGGGTCTTTTTTAAATCGGCAGCTTTAGGCTTAATTGCCTTGACGGGACTACCTGGAGCACGCTTGGAAGGCGAAGCTCCTCGTGGTCTTCTGGAAATGGGCTTACGGGTTTCAGCCGTCTTGGTTTCTCTCTTTTCAGTAGTCGTTGTAGTGGTGCGAGAAATCTCTCTTCGAGAGGTAGTTGTGGTTGAAGTCTGTCGTATGGACTGTTGCTTGGATTCGAAAACTTTGCGATTGTTGGCTTCCTTGGCACTCTTGGCAGGAGTACTGCTGGGGCTGGCCTTGGCTGGACGACTGCCGACTTTGGCTTTAACTGGAGGCTTGGCAGTCTCCTGCTTGCGTGGTGTGGCTGTAGGGGAACTCTTCTTCTCATCCTTCTTGACTACCTTGCGTTCCATGGACTTTGGTGGCCGGGTATCTATGCGGGAACGTACCAAAGGCTTAACTTCAGCCCTGGGCTTTTCGGCCTTAGCCTTTGCTGGCTTGGCGGGTTTAATGGGTTCTGCTGCCGTTTCAATAATGTCTTTGGCTGGAGGAGGAGCTTGTGGCTGCGGCTTGACAATGACAACTTCAACCTTCTTTTCAGTGCTCTCCTTATTGTCCACTTCCACCTCCTCGGCCTGATCAACTTGGTCGCCATCCTTGCTGGCAGTTTCCACTGATGGCTCAGGCAGCGCCTCGTCTCCGGTTTCGATTGCCTGTTCATCGGTCTCAACTGAATCTTCCTTCTTCTTGAATGCGGCAATCTTTTCCTCCTCCTGGTAGATCTTCTCGATCTTTTCCTCCTCGGCGACAACCGAGGTGACAGATTCCTTCATTTTGTTGTCCTGTTGCTGAATGGCCAGAGCAGCCGCAGCAGGAGGCACAAATCTGCTGGGCTTCGAGGGTATGGGACCAGAGGGTTCAATGGCCGATTTGAGGGTCTTACGAGTGGTAACGACCGTTTGTATGGCAGGTGCAATCGATTTGGCAGTGCAAGTTGAGTGTTTCATAAATTCCAAATGCTTTATTTTCTCCAAGCCCTCCTGTATCTTAAAGTCGGGTGTACTGCCAGGGAAGAGAATACGGGTAATTGTGTCTTCGGGGTTGGCCGGCTGCCACACAAGCAGGGCGCAAATAGACACCAAGTTCTGCAGGGGGAAGTTAAACTCCCTGGACTCGCGCGAAGCAAAGAGCCGTTGATCGCCCGAGTTCCATTTCTGTAGGAATTCCTTGACCTCCCTGGAGTCACGGGAAGGGCTAATCACATACATGTCCAGTGTGCCATGGCCGACTTTGTGGTAGAGATTAATGGGCTCGGGTGCACGATAGCAGGTTTGGGGTTTTAAATCTAACGACTTTAAGTCACTGACTAGATTGTGGCCTCTCTCAAAGAGATCTATCAATAATGGATTGCGATCCTTATCACCATCGGGGCTGGGTAAACCGCCCTTGCGATCGGGTATATTACAAAAGAAATGTCCGATTTGAGGATAAACGGGGGCCTCGCGCTTGCGTTCCACCACCGAGCTCAACCCCTGAATATTGCTATTGTTGAGGCGGGTCATCAGTACTGCATCCAAGCGATCCAGGTGGCGGACAAAATCCCAAAAGCAAGCCTTGCGATTAAAACCGCCATCAACTGTGCAGTGATTGAGAAAAGAATAGAAGTCAGTGGGAGTGAATTTCAACCATGTTAGGTTTGTTACGACTTACCCAACATATTAAAACCATTGATACCAAATAAGGCAGCATCACCTTGACCTCCGGGGAAGACATAAAGTGTGGGATGTGTAAAGCGTATATTGCCAACAACGTCTGAGGTCTCGAGTAGTTCACGTATCGATGTGGGAATCAGCATGGGAGCAAGATAATCTTAACGAGAAAACGAAAATCTTTGAAATCTTCTGGTTTTTTTTTATTTTTCATGTAGAGTTACCTATAAAACCGTTAATGCTCTCGCTGCTGGTATCCAAAACATCGACAGGATTAATGCGTATCTTGCATAGGCGAGCATAGCTTTTATCGGGCAATGTATGCCATAGGCCGGCATCAGCACAATGTATATTCATGCTAATGGTATCGGCATAGGCGCGTATAACTCTTTGCACATCATGTTCTTGGAAAGCTTCAGCAAAATCACCTACCGAAAAGGTTCCATCCTAAAAGCACAAAAATATGAGAAATACAGTATGGGTCATTTGATTTCACAAACCTGTAGTATCCAGGAACCATTGCTGGAGAAGGTATAGCCGGCATGGATAATGTGACGATGCCGTGTAAAGCTGCTCAACATATTGCGCATACATTGTATGAGAGTATTGTACTGAGGATGTATCAAAACTTCAGTGACTAGATTTTCGCTAGCATACTGAATGAGTCGTTCGCCTGCAATAAGAGAAAGAGAGAGAGAGGGGGGGAGATTAGTCATTACAATTGCCTTAGGATAAAAAGAGAAAATAATTCAAAATTAAGTTGTTCTTAAGGAATAATTGAATTTTTTGAAAATGTATTTAGAGAAAATAGTATGCGAGTTCTTATAGATGCGTGTGTGATACACTATACATTGGAGAAATGATGAAAAGTGTACCCCAAAGTTTCTGTAGATCGATTGACATTTGGTGTATGCCAGTTTTGCTTTTTTTTGCCTCCGCCAAAGATTGGGGTATACTTACATCGTCTATCCGTTTTCAACAGCTGGAACTATTCATATAAGATCTTATAAAGTATGTGTGTCTGTGGAAAGTACTCTAATTTTCGAACGAGTAAAGGTCGCCGCTCGTCTATTGGATTGATGCCACCATTTATTTTCCCTGGAGGGCGCAAATATTATCTGATTTAGCTAACATTTGTCACGTTGATTTCTGTTTTGCAATGGAATCTAAATTTTTTATCTCTGTCAAAAACTTTTTTTTGCTGATTTTACGATGTTTTCGACGTACGTATTATACGTCGGAAATGTGTTTCATATACGCCAGAGTTTCCGACAGGCAATCTCTGCTACTGATTTGGTTCGGCATTGTCCGTCTATCTGTTTGTCTGTGTGTCTGTCCGTCTGTCCATCTGTCTGTTAATCCTTCTGTATACTGTCTGGTTAGGAAGGGACTGGTTTGGTGAACTATGATTCGTCTTCTCTTGTTCATTTTTCGTTCTTGCTCCAAAGACTTCAATCAATCAAATAGTGATGTACTACTCAGTATTGAACGTCCTACGTTGCTCAAACGGAACAGTCGCCACATTACCAATTTTGCCGTAAAAACAGACGATCAGCTTTGAAGTGCTTCTTTTACGAACAACTTTCCTTGGATATGGCTCGTCTTCGAAGACCCACATGATCTATTGTTGTTTTGTTTCGAGCTATAACACATAGATCCTTGATTCGCCACCTGTGACGATATTATAAACGTAGTTTGAAGCACCACGATCGTATTTTTGCCTTTTTTGAGCGATTGTCAAATCGTGGGGAATCCAACGAGAACAAACCTTTTTTACGTTCAGATGTTCATGCATTATCGAATGTATGCTGGTGGAAGAAATGCTTAAGGATCCCTCTATCTCACGGTAGGTTAGGTTAGGTTTGAGTGGCAGTCTGCCATCAGACTCACTTACACGTTTTCGTTCATTGTGATGCCACAGGAACAGAAGAAGGAAGATGGTCTCTAGTCCCTACCGTTGAACCATCCATCATAAAAGCCCAATAGCGAATGTTGACATCCGCTAAATCAGACAGGTTCTCAAAGAAATGAGAAACTACAGTGAGATTCCTTCTGACTGCTAGTGCGGTACACACACACACAGAAGGTGTTCTATAGTCTCAATGTTCTTTGATACAACGACAGTTTTTTGACGACCTTCACGGAATTCAACTTTGAGCGAGCGTTGGCGCAACTGATTTTATTGAAACAGTTTTTTCACAGTTCTGGTGCTTCATCGCCATGCAGAGATTTAGGTTCATCAATGCATTCTTGTTGTGGCAATCCACATCTAAAATTCAATTTTTTTCCATATAAATTTTTTCAAGTCACTGTAAACAACACAATTGATGGTCGTACGTCAAATGTTCAGAGTATGATTATGCTGGAAAATGTCTAACTTTCCAGTGGAAACGTCAGATTGCGCCTGTCAATCCGGAACAGGGGCAAACTTCTCTTATATTAGTGTTGTCCAGCGTCATAGCCGGACATGCTATCCGCTGCGCTACAGTGGCCACCAATGACATGACATGACTTACCACCATAGGATTGGGGTATACTAATCTAGTCATTCCGTTTGTAACGCCTTGAAGTATTCGTCTGTGCCAAGTATGGTTCAATTCGGTCTATAACCTAATTTACTTCTTGAGCCCAAAAACTGTGCCAAGTACGGTCCAAATCGGTATATTACCTGATGCAGCTCCCATATAAACCAATCACCCCGCATTATACGCCGCAATTTTCCGATTTGACTGAAATTTTGCATGTGGTGTTCTGTTATGACTTCAAACAACTGTGCCAAGTACGGTCCGAATCGGTTTGTTGCCTGGCATAGTTCCCATATAAACCGATCTCTCGATCATCCTTGTTCGGTTCATAGAAGCTTTAATTGTTGCTGGTTTGAAATTATGCCCTTCAACTAAATTTATTTTGTATAAATTTTTAGCAAAATCCATGGCGGTGGGTTTCCAAGATTCGGCCCGGCCGAACATAGCACGCTTTTACATGTTTGTGTATATAACTGATTGTGTTTTTGAAACCTGAAATTTGACACAGATGGCTTTTTCAGCAGATGTTCTATAGTCTTGTTCTTCGACGTCTTTACAGCTTCGGCAAAAGTCGTTACTGACAACCTTCAGTCTGTTCTAGCCAGTGACAGCAAAGTGGTAGACCTCTTCAAGTCTAAATAAGCCCGCAAAGTTTTGGAGTGCTCACAGCCTCCTCTATGTGACCATCTATCATTCGATGTCCTTCGCCTGGTCCTGAAAAATTTGCTTACATGTCAGTAGAGGCATACCCACAGATTAAAGTATCCCTGGAATGTGTAGGGTAGTTCCTAATCTTGCAAGCTCGTTCGCTTTACAGTTCCCTGGAATATCTCTCTGGGCACCCAGAACATGTGAATTTTTAACTGTTCAGCCATCTCGTTGAGATATCTGCAACAGTAGAGGACGGTTTTTAAATTCAGAAATACCTTTTCCAGGTATTTAATGGCTGCCTGGCTGTCTGAGAAGATATTTATGCCAATCGTCGTTGTGACAATATAGGTTATCAATTCCACCACTTCTTTAATTGCAAGAATCTCCGCTTGATAGACACTGCAGTGGTCGTGTAACCGTTTCGATATGACCAGTTCTAGATATTTAGAGTTCATCCCAAAGCCCACATGGTCGTCTAGTTTGGAACCATCCGTATAGAAATCTATGTAACTTCTATTACCAGGGATATCGTAATTCAAATTAGTTCGTATTAGTACAGTACTTTTTATCAAAAAGCGGCTCAGGCAAGGTGAAATCCACACTGCTTGGAATATCGAACATTGTGTCCGTAGCCGCCATATGACTAAAAAGAAAGATCCTTTAACCTCACAGCAGGGATCGCAGCAATTTGCTTACCACAATGTCCAAAGGCATTAGGTAGGGGTAGCATTAAATTCAGTGCATCATATGGTGTCGTCCTCAGTGCGTCCTCTAGAGGCTCACAAAGTATAATATTGAGATCATTTTATATGGGAGCTAAATGTAAACATGGACCAATTCGACCCATTTACAATCCCAAACGACCTACAGCACTGAGAAATATTTTTGCAATATTGTAAGCGGTTAGCTTGACTTGTTTGGACGGACGAACGGTTTTTTTCTTTTAAAATACAGGTGATAGGAATTTAAAGATATTTATTTCACAAATATCGAATGTTGTGATTATCGATAATATGCCAGCTCTAAATGGTTGCCTTGCTTACCCTTTCCAAAATGTTGGATTTGAAGTGTGATTTCCTGTCCAGCAAAACACCTAGGTAATTTGCGCTTTCAGTAAATGGAACATTCTCTCCTCCCAAGGAGAAACCTTTAAAATTTCAGGAAAACTTTTTTAAAGAAACATTTATCGAAATATTGTTTTAGAAAAAATTTTTTTGATATGTGAATATGTCATTGAATTGTTAAAAAAAAGTTTTATTTTTTTTGTCTTAAGAAAAAATTTCATTAAAAGTGGTTTTGTGGTTTCCTGAGCGATTTCTACGAAATTGAAGTGAAATCGGTTAAGATTAAGTAATGTTCTGTATGGAGCTTTCTAAAGTAGTAGGACAAATTTCCTATTTGGGAACTCTAAACTTTTTCCTTGACCATTCACCATTTGTAAGTTTTCTTCCTCTCGTCGCCTTCTTTATTGTGAAGCCCTTTTTTGTTTTAAGAATCTGTGTGTTCGCATCCAAATCAAATTTCTAGGCCATGACTCCCTTTTGGGGAAAGGCCTTGCTTTTCGACAAGAAATTTATGTATCTGCATTTGAGGCATTTTATTCATCTAATAGCTGGTAAAAGCTTTCAATCATAAAAGGTGCAATAAACAGATAAGCCCAAAGAGATGCCAAAGCTGATGTATTTTTTTTTTCGGAAATTCAGTCACGTAACCATTCGAAGGGTGAACACATTCTCCGCAGGAAATGCTCCGCACACTTATTGTCGAAAAATGTGTGACACGAAGGCAACGTGACACAAAATAGACAGCACTGAATTCCATCAACATGGGGATAGATATGTACCTTCAAGACCTACACAAACAAACGAATAATTCAAACAACAGCCAAATGATTTTGGATGAATTTTAATTTGAAAATTTCTTAAAAGGCTTTCTGGGGGCCGCACTTGCTGGCACTCGAGATACCGCATAAATGGGTTGGCCGTTAGATTCGCTCAACAGCCGCAGGCAACAACAACCATTTGGAGCAAACCAAAGTAAAACAAGTGTGCAAAACAAAAAAAGCCGAACCCAATGTCTGGCAACAAGAGCATTTTAGTAGTTTTGGTTGTTCAAAAAATTGCTGAAGGCCTTTTTCATGCAGTATGTCTGTTAAATATGGCCCACTCAGGAGGGTCAACGATTATGCCACGAAAAAACACATAAACACAAACTTATCCTAACAACTGCCACTCGCACAAGCAGAGCACACACATATGCCGCCATGCCGCCCAGAATCATATACCAAGAGATATATACTTTTATGCCGCCAACGTCACCGCCACCTACACATATGAGCAAATATTTGTTAGCCATTTATTCTAATGCGTTACCGTTTTGTTTGGCACACTTCCTCCTGTGGTTGGCGAAAATTCACGCTTGACAAAATACCCTGATTTTTATTTCAGCTCGTTGGTTTGTTGTCATTCCGGGGGGCTTTTTCAGCTATGAAATATGGTTAATCGTTTAGTTTTAAATATGATGGAGGCACCAAAGAAGTGGGAGGGTGAAGGTAAGAGAGGAGAGAAAACAAAAGTTTATATGACCACAATAATGTCGATTTGAATTTTCCCATAATATGCGAGAGTAAGATAAACAACGCTTGCCTGCCTGCTTAAAGGCCGCACAATTTTTAAAGCCTATTTTCAGGCTTGACAACATTGCTTAAATGGTGTGGTGTGTTAGGGGTGTGCAACAAAGGTGCTTTGTTTACCCATTTGGCTAATGTTTATAGGTGCTATTAATTGTTATTGTTATTATTGAAAGTAACATAAATTGTTTTTACATCTTAGATCAAAAGTGGAGGAGTTTTTATGAGACCTATTTTGGTGGAAAATTTAAGTCACATAACAACAGTTGTTTGTTTAAGCTTGTTTGCAAAAGGTCTAGCTTTAGATGATGGTGGGATAAGACCATTATCATTAAATCGATTTACCTAAGTATATATGTGAATTAGAAAACTCTACTTTATGCTTCATGATTTTTGATTTGAGGATAATTTAATAGGTAAGAGAAAGAAATCGTTTTTGTTTTTTATAACTACCCTACGGGAAATGTGTAGTCAATTGCTCCAAATATACCGGTACTATACTGGAGAATTAGTTTCCTGTCACAGGACATAAAAAGCCGCTTAATTATTGTTAAAAATTGCTTATCCGTTAAATATATTTGCCAACTAACTAATGTTATCTCCCTTAAAAATACTTGCAAAGTATACCCAACCTTTTCGAACTGTCCTATGACCTATCCTACGGTGTTATAATGGTGACAATTCGTCACCTCGAGTGACAAACCCTTATTAAAATGATAGGTTTTTTCCATCTAAGGGGATGAGAACTGGTACCGGTCCCAATCACCAGAGGACCTATCCCGTGACAGGTTTGGGACCTGTCCCATTTCCCGTAGGGTTGTGTATAAAGTTTTGTAGCATCCGCATACGATAACAATGTGCTTGGTATCACTTTTGTACTGTCCTGTACCGTTCGGGGGGATAACGGTACAAATATACTGATGCAACTTGTTGGTACCGGCAGTCCATAGGCACCGACTGCTGCACGTGTGATGCGCAACTTTCCTGCAGACACGGTAGCAGAGGCGGTGAATAGCTACCGGGTGAATGTGGTTGTGGTTGGAGAACGACCGCCTACCATTGCACCTGAATAAATTGACCTTCTCCAGCAAATCAAAGTTGTTCTGGCTGAATAACGATCTGGCAGATGCAGCCGCCTCCACTCCTACAGAGCAAGGAGTAAAAAGTAGGGGTTATCGAAGAGTTTTCATCTGAGTAGGGTAACACCAAAAGGAACGTGTTGTCTGTGTTAAGCAGTTCAGATGGCAAATCATTGGCACCTGCTGCCATGTTATTTTTCAAAAAAACAAAGAGAAGATAAAAAAAAACAGCAAGGTATTGAGTTTTCAAATCCATCGCAATCGTAGAAACTTTTTTTTTTTAATTTTTTAGCTTACACCGAAGGTGAATTTTTTCTCTTTTTTGATTGCAATATGATGAATGTCTTTCGGACAAAAAAAGACTCTTCCTCGTTAATTAATTATTATGCAACAATTTTGAACATCTGCTCTTTTGAACTTACATAGGTAACCTTTTTTTCTGCTTTTAATTAAAATCCTAAGTTTGTTACTTGTACTACGTTGCAATTATTATTCCTTATGGGAAATTTCTTTGGCATTCCTTCGCTTTTGCTAATGTCATTACCATATTGTGCATAAAGTGGATTTAATTTGGTCACTGAAAATTACAGCCATTAATTTGACACATTAATCGTAAATTCATTGAGGTATTGGAGTACACCATCTCGCTTTGCCTGCAGGCCAACGAAGGTGGTATTAGGGAACAATGATTTATTGCATTTATTTGGCCGTAAATTACAATTAGGCAACCAAATGAGGTCTAGCCGCAATTGAGGATTTTAATTAATTTGCCATCATGGGCATTATTGTGGCGAACATTGGCTCTTTTAATTCAATTATTAAGCAAATTATGGAATAATTAAAAGATTGCTAAAAAAATATAATAGGAAATAACTACACCCAAAATGTGTTGCATACTTTAGGGAGATGTTAGTAATTTGTTAAACGTTGGGAGAATTTAGGCATAGAGAATGACAAAGTAAAAGGGGAAACTCGTTTTTAATTAACAAAAAAAAAAAAAACAGAATAATGGGGAGACGTTAGTAAAATATTGAAGAAATGGAAATGTACCAATTATGCCCATGAACATTCCACTAAGGAACAGGGGCAAACTTCTCACATATCACTGAGTGCAGTCCGATTCAAGTTTTAAACTCAATGATATGGGGTCTTCTTTTTACAGCCGAGTCCGAACAGCGTGCCGCAGTGCGGCAGCTCTTTGGAGAGAAGTTTTTGTACGGCATAGTTCGTCACAAATGTTGCCAGGATTAGGAGGGGATAACTACCACTGAAATTTTTTTCTGATCGCCAGGATTCGAACTCTGGCTTTCAGCGTTATAGACGGACATGCTAAAGTCTGCGCTAAAGTCACCTAATAAGAAATAATAATTAAAATATAACAAAATTAAAATAAAAAATAACATACATTAAAAAAATTAAGAAAAATAAAAAATGTAAGACTAAACAAAGCGGCCGGGCCGAGTCTCACATACCCTCCACCATGGATCGCATTTGTTCAGTTCTTTGTCCGATAATAGCCAAAAAAGAAGCTATTGGAACTATATCCGGTTATAGACCGATTCCGGCCATAGTTTATTTGAATGATGAAGACCATAGTAGAAGCCGTTGTACATAATAATTTCAGCCAAATCGGATAAGAATGGTGCCTTCTATAGGCTCAGGAAATAAAATCGGGAGATCGGTTTATATGGTTTATACTTCGAGGTTATCAGCCGATTTGAACCATACTTGACAATCACCTTATGCTAAATTTTATCCAACTCGGATAATAATTTCGCTCAAAAAGTCAAGATCGGAGATCTGTTTATATGGGAGCTATATCAGGTTATAGACCGATTCGGAGCGTACTTAGCACAGTTGTGGAACCAACGGACAAAAATTGCGGCTTGTAAGGGCTCAAGAAGTCAAATCGTGAGATCGGTTTATGGGGTCTTAGACGAATATTTCGAGGTGTTACAAACTGAATGACTAGATAAGTATAGCCTATTCTATGATGATAGGAATAAAAATAATTAACGAAAATTTATTAAAAAGAAAACTAGAAATGTAATGAAATAAATTATAAAAAAACAAGTAAAAAAGCCTTAAGTTCGGCCGAGCCGAACTTTGGATACCCACCACCTCGGGTATATATGTAAACCACTTCTCGTCATTATCTGTTGAAAATGCATAATTTATGCCTCCATAGCAGCTATATCGCAATATGGTCCGACCGAATTCAGCACGGACATTGAGTGGTCTAATAAGTACAAGTCATTGTTCAACTTTGTAGGAGAAAAAATTGGTCTTTTTGGTAGATATATCAAAGTATAGACCGACCTAATCATATACGACACGGATGTCGTAAAGCCTAACACAAGGCACTGTATCAAATTTCAGCGAAATCGCATTATTAATGCGCCTTTTACGGGCCAAGATTTTGAATCGAGAGATCGGTGTGTATGGCAGCTATTTTCAAATCTGGACCGATCAGGGCCAAACTGAAGAAGGTTGTCGAAGGCCCTAGCACAACTCACTGCCTCAAATTTCAACGACTTCGGACAAGAAATGCGAGTTTTATGGGCCCAAAACCTTAAATCGTGAGATCTGTTTATATGGCAACTATATCCAAATCTAAACTGATATGGGCCAAATTGCAGAAAGATGTCGAAGGCCCTAACAAAACTCATAGTCCCAAATTTCAGCGACATTGGGCAAAAAATGCGCCTTTTATGGGCACAAAACCTTAAATCGAGAGATCGGTCTATATGGCAGCTATATCCAAATCTGGACCGATCTGGGCCAAATTGCATAAAGATGTTGAGGGAACCAACACAACTCACTGTCCCAAATTTCGGTGACATCGGACAATAAATGCGACTTTTATGGGCCCAAAACCTTAAATCGAGAGATCGGGACCGATCTAGACCAAATTCAAGAAAGATGTCGAGTGGCCTAACACAACTCTTTGTTTCAAATTTCAGCAAAATAGGAAAATAAATGTGGCTTTTATGGGCCTAAGACCTTAAATCGCCGGATCTGTCTATATGGGGGCTATATCAAGATATACTCCGGTATAGCCCATCTTCGAACTTAACCTGCCTATGGACAAAAAAGAAAATGTGCAAAGTTTTAGCTCAATATCCCTATTTTTAAAGACTCTAGCGTGATTTCAACAGACAGAAGGACAGACGGTCAGACGGACGGACATGGCTAAATCGTCTTAGATTTTTACGACGATCAAGAATATATATACTTTAAAGGGTCGGAAATGGATATTTCGATGTGTTGCAAACGGAAAGGAACAAAATGAATATACCCCCCTCATTCGGTGGTGGCTATAAAAACATAAAAAAGTAACACCAAAAAATTACTTTTTAAAAGTTAGATTAAATATTAAATTTGTATAATACATAAGATATGTTTCTTATATGTTTTCTTCCATCTTTTTTTTTCAGATTGAATACAAAATATAACAGTTCCGGCATGTTTCGTATTAAGGTAAGTTTATCTTCATTAAACAATGAACGACTTAAGGTTTAAAATCGAATACAACTTCTAATTGGTAAAGAGAAAATCAACCATTTTATTTTCTACCAATCAACCCAAAACAATACCAACATTACATCAATTTAAAACAGGAAGAATTTTGTTTAATTTTAATATGCCGCATGGAATTATCTCTCCAACCATGCATACACATTCATCCTTATATAGCAGCAACATCAATTTTGATTACTTTCGATTAATATTTCAGTGCCATTGCGTATGATTAACATTTAATTTCGTTCACATTACTTATACACTATACACACCAAGGTTGTGTACATTATTTGTGGCTATAAAAGGGAACAAGCAGATAGAATGTTTGTTTAATGGTTGATGGTGAATGAATGGGTAGATGAAATTTTCTACATTGTGTAAATTTCATATTCAAGTGCACGATTAAAATAATGAAGGCTCCTTTTGATGCCATCAAGTTGGCACACACACACACACACACATCGCCCAACACCCAACAGCCAACACAATTTACATTACATGTTGTGTTCATTAACACAACATCGCATATTTGTGTCCCAAACAAGTGTCAATATTTTCCTGCTCAACAACCGCAAAGTTCGAAAGGAACTCTGCGTAGTAGCAAAGAACAGTGGCACTTTGACACTCGCTGCTACCCAGCACCCTGGGGCTAGACATTTCACTTATCTGTGTTGTGCCTTAAACATGGATACAGTTGCACAATATACGATATAGGCATAACTAGGACCTAAATGTAAACTCGTATCTGCTCTCTTCATTTGGTAATCCTCAAGTTGCTTTATGGGTGGATATATCTTTGGTGTCTCTCCATATATCTTTGTCTGTCACTTCATCATCAGTTCATGGCAGTTAAAAGGAAATCCGTGTATCCATTTCAAGTTAGCGCGTTAAAAATTAAAAGCATGCTTAAAAAAATCGAGCGGGAATTGAAATAAAAATAAACCTCAACTCAACGGAAACATTTGTGGGAATGTAAAATGTGACAAAATGATGGAGCAAGAAAAAAAAACTGAATAACGGAGGGGAAATGTTGTATTCAATGCCATCACTCATTCATTCATTCATTTATTCTTTTGTGCAGTTGTTTTCATCTCTTTGTTGGCAGGTGTCTGTAAACTCATTGAACTTTTCTCAGGGATTGAGGAAGCAGAAAACCACCCATCATTGGGGCGGATATTGCCCTTATCATTTGAAAATGTTAACATTTCCATTGTTCAGTGTGTGACCCAAAGTGTTTTTGCTTGCTTTGTAAATTTTCCTAGAAATAAACAATAAGCTGCATAATAAGATTTGGGATTTTCAAATGTTATTGGTGCCAAAAAATTGAAGTAAATGAAGGAGAAAGAATGTGGAAATACGATAATGAGAAAAATGAACGGAAATATTTGGTTAGAGTACAATTAAAAAAATGATACATTGCTACATATTTCTATAGTAGTGTGGTAAGGATATGAAAAGAAATTTTCCCTCTAGAGATGGAATATACAAGTGATTGATAGTGGATGATCTATTACTGACAACTGTAGCCGCCAAAAACTAAATCCAAAAAGCAATAACCCCTTTGAAGAATAATAAGACAGCAAAAGTTGTTGGGTTATATGTGGAGTTTTTTCTAGAGCAGTTGGAACAAGAAGCGTATGCTGCATTTAGTTTGATTACCATCTCACCACACTTACTACAACCAGTAAAAACGTGCTAATTTCGCCCTCAAGGGGCTCAAGAAATACAGTCGGGCGATCGATAATTACGCAATGGGATATAACCGAAAAAAACTATGCCGTGTGAGAACGGGTAGAGAATGAGAATGGAATGGTTAGAGCTGAGGATGTAAGCGAGATCGTGTGCAAATTTGTAAGGCCTCAGGTTATCTGGGCGCTTTTTGGGTGGCCTCTACAGTTGACACATAGGTATTTCGAAAATTTGTTGGTGATGGCAAATCTTCGGTTGTGGTCTGATTTCATGAATACACTTTTTCAAATTTTTTGACTTCCAAACTTTTAATAATCTGATGCGGACGCTTTATGCGTTGCAAATTTTGTCACGAATCGTTGTAAATTTTGTCACGAATCCAAATCATGTATAAAAATGAAAACCGAAACATAAATGTACACGATCTCGCATTACAGCTCTAAGCATTCCCAATTTCAAAGAGATATCCCTACGCGGCATATTTTTACAAGTTTATTTCGATTTTATCCCACTGTGCTTCATGATTAAGGTGAAAAAATCGATCTAAGCCGACATGTCGGAAATTTATGGTAGACTTTTTAAGGAGCACATGTCCAAATTTGGTGATATATAAGGTCAGTATCGTTTAGAAAGTCAAACATCTGCTAACATTGGCGTCAGGAGCCTTTGGCACTTTGGCTTGATTATGTTGAGCTCCCAGTTGCGAAAAATGTCGTAGCCATGGATCAACCCGAAGTATTAAAATAATTCAAAAAAACATAATTAAAGGGTGGTCTTTAAAGAGCTATGGAAAAGTTAAAAAAAAAAACATATAAAATTGAGAAAAATGCATGCAACCTTTATTTGAATCGATAGTGCGGTTCATATATTTTAATGTTTGAAGATTATTTCAAGCAAATGTTGACCATGATTGCGCCTCAATCATTGCGGGCTTGTCTATATAGTCATGAACTTTAACATAGCCCAAAAAACAGTCTAAAGGCGTTAAATCGCACGATCTAGGCGGCTAATTGTACCGAACTCGAATCTCAATAAGTCGATTGTTACGCGTTTTATCTGAATATGGCGTCGTCTTGTTGGATATCATTTCACGGTAGCGCTCACCATTCACAGTTACGTTACGATTCGCACCATCTTTGAAGAAGTAGGGTCCAATGAAGCCACAAGCCCATAAACCGCACCAAAATGTGACTTTTTCTGGATGCATTTGCTAGCTCTTGAAATGCTTCTGGCTGATCTTTACTCCAAAATCAACAATTCTGCTTATTTACGTACCCATTGAGCTAAAAATGAGCTTTGTCTAAAATGGAAGAAGCGCGCGATGATCTTTCTTAACAGAGCACGCTTTTTGATGATAAAATTCAATAATTTGCAAGCGTTGTTCGTTTATAAGACGATTCAAGGTTAAATTATAGACCAGACTGAAGATGTTTGACAGTGAAACAAACACGAACCAGTGTTGGCAAATAGATAATAGTGGCACATTTCCAAACTTGTTTCATTTGGGCTTATAATCTCTCGAAAGACGAACATCTGGAGCCGCTGGAACTTTGGGTGCATCCTAACTATTGTAAGGTCCCAATGAGGCATACATCGTTGCTGTGGTTTACATTGAAACCTTCAGGAAAGGAAGTATCATGCTGAAAGGGACAGCACCAAACTAGGGGCCATTTGTAATCCAAAACGTTACGAAGTCCCATATCTTGTACCATAGTTGTAAAAACTTTCCAACAAAGTTCGGACTCAGCTATAAAAAGAAGGCTCCTTATCATTGAGCTTACCCTTGAATCGGTCAGCACTCATTGATATGTTCCTTAATCTTCTTAAATGTCTCTATTTGGATGAAACATGTCTGATATGTGAGGTTTTTAGTCAGGTTACAAGTCGTGACAGGTACTTTTATCTATAAAATGAAATAATATACTCTGCTTTGCACAATGATGCAATTTTTTGGTGGGAAATAACAATCAGGGTTTGACTTGCTTGAAATTTTTTCAATGTTAAGCGAAGTTAGTTTTGCTTTGCTGTCTCTATTTTGAATTCGGCAATTCAAACCCTGATTAGAACTAAAAAAAAAACAATAATAAGTACGTATTATTATTATTATTAATAAGTATTATACTATTATTACGTAAGTGCGTTCAAATTCGAAAAATAGGAATTTTGGGTGGATCTCGGGTCCGATAACATCTCCCTGGCTACATCCCTACCCTAAAAGTTGTCTTTCAATTTTCATTTCCATCCTTTTGCTTCAACTCCACCCTCCCAGTTTGTTTTAATGACATCTACATAAAATACAATTAGGTATGCAGTCGCCTAAATGTATGCAATATGTTTTTAAATTTCTACATAACTTAGTAAAGTTAAGTTAAGTTAAGTTTATATTTATTGAGTCTTTTTTTAAACATTGAAGTAGAATTAGAAACATAATAAAGAAAACTTATGACTATAATGTATTATCGCAATAACATATTAGGTAGTTTCAGCACCTGGCTTTAGCATAAAAGGTAAAATGTAATATGGATACATGAAATTAGAATTATTGACGTCCTTGCTCCCGAGACTACTACATTAAATAGAAAAATCTTAATCTAGGGTTTGAACTTAAAGCTACAAATAATAAAATAAGCAAAAAATAATAACAATTATAACTAAAACAAAAAAAACAAGGAAAAATAGGTTAAGATGTAGCTACCCACGGTGAGTGCCGGCTAGTGCCTTTTCGTAAAAAGCGATAGTACCCGATTCAGGTTCATTTATATATCCCAAGGGAGATAAATACTGAGCATTATACCAACCAATGTTCGCTTGACTATTCATAGCGTCAATCATATGAGAATTCTCATGAAGCCCTAACCTTAAATTGAATTTCTCCAAAAGATCACACACATAGGAAGAAAGCCGCTTCAACTTGGAATTCAAATAAATGAAATTATTTGAATATCTTCTGTTAATGCGCTTAAAATTCTTCCCAATGCAAAGTCTCAAAATTTTCCGCTCAAAAATCTCAAGTTCTTTCATAACAATGGGGGATATACTGAACCAAACTGGGAAACCATATAAGATAACAGGCCTAATACAAGTCTTGTACAATAAAAGTTTCGTATTTACAGGCAAAGATTTGTATCCAAGAATTTTTTGAAACGATGCGAATATTCCCTGGGCCTTATTACGGACCTTCCGCGCGTGTACGTTGAATTTAAAAAGTTTGTTAAACTCTACACCCAAATATTTAACTTTCTCTTTAAATGGAATTTCAATGCCATTTAAAAATAGCTTCAAGGATTTACTCTCAGGTACAACAAAGCGCTTGCATTTTCCCGATGCATTTCTTATGCAAATGGCTTCGCATTTTGAAGTATTTATCTTTATACCCCATTTATCATAAAAATTTTTAACCTCATGGAGGTATTGCGAGACTTGGACCAAAGCACATACTGGCGATTCATTGTGAGAGTATAAAAGGGAATCATCCGCATACAAAATACCCGAGGAATGTTCGGAGTTGTGGGGAAAATCACTCATAAAAATGTTATATAAATGTGGAGCTAAAACCGATCCTTGCGGGACACCACAATTAACATTTGAAAATTCCGACAACTGATTTTTGAAGAGTACGCCAAATTGTCTATTCGTAAAAAAACTTTTGAAAAGCTTTATAATCGGAGGACTAAACCCTATCCTTATCATTTTAGTTAATATACCATAGTGGGAAGCATGATCAAAAGCCTTTTCAACGTCAAGAAAAACTGCAACAGTACATTTCTTTGCTCTTAAATTCAATACAATATCATTTGTGAACTTTGTCATAGCATCAACTGTAGAATGCCCTTTTTGGAAACCAAATTGTGAGTTTGGAATATATGGTAAAGTGATTCCTTTATCCATTTTAGTACGGACAACCATTTCAAAAAGTTTACCCAGATTTGACAATAAAGATATAGGTCGCAAGTTAGAAATCTCATTACTATTGGCTTTTTTCTTAATTGGAATTATCTTTGAGGTTTTCCATGAATCTGGAAAATATCCGTTGGAGATACAGTTATTAAATATGATAACTAAATATTCAAATGCTTTAGTTGAAAGTTTTCGAATAATAAAATTAGAAATAGTATCAATGCCAGACGATTTCTTATTCTTTAAATATGAGGAAATATCAAGAATTTCACCCAAAGTTGTAAGATTTTCCAACCTGTCTTGATTTTTTGCATCTGAATCAATTGAAAATGAATAGCAGTGTTGAGGAACATTTGCAATGAAGTCATTCACAAAATCTTCCCTTACAGACGAAAGATGAACAGAGTTATTATAAATAATAGAAAAATACGATTTCAAATGGGAAAGGCATTCCGACTCATTTGTTATTATCGCACCATCAATTGATAATTTATCCAAAGGTAGAGATTTTCGATGCCCAATAATCTTGAAAACGTCCCGATGTGCTCTTGGCCCCTGCTTAATTCCTCTAATTTTATCTCTAAAAATAGAAATCTGCTCTAGTTCAACCTGCCTCTTAATAATAACACTCAATAATTGGATTTGCTTGGATAAAATGCGATACTCTGGACTGAATCTGTTACTGGACACGCGATATAGCCTCTTAAGTTCTTTTTGCCAATTATATTTAATTCTATATAAATTCTTAATTCTATCAGATATCAAGAATTTTCTGTTACCCAATTCAATTTGCTTAGAATGAAGTTCTGAGACAGAACTCACAACAGAAGCAAACTCTTCAATGTACTGATCAATTTCATTGTTACTCAAATTTCTATTTGAAGGGGGATAATTACTTAAAATACCCTGAGTTATATCGTGCTTGAAATCATCCCAATTTGTGCTTTCGTAGCTTGTAAATGTAGGAGGAGGCTGCAAAACAATTTCGAAGCTAGGAAGAATGACGTTAAGTTTGAGAGGGTAGTGATCTGAAAAACTGGGTAAACATGAGGTCGAACAAACAGGATTTGGCAGGTCAGATGTGTTAGAACAAAAGAGAAAATGATCCAAGTAAGATGAACCATTTGGAAACGTTGGACAGGATGAAGATATTCTGGTAAAAAAGTGGGGATTTACTTGAAGGAAGTCATAAAAACAGTTTCCATTTGAATTATTCATAGAATCACCCCATGAAATATGTCTAGCATTGAAATCACCACCTATAAATGTGAAATCAAATCCCCCAGAATAATTACCTAAAGAAGACAGAGAACTTAAAATTTGCGATTGGCTTGAATTGCCAGGAATATAAACTGAGCCTAACAAAATTTTCCTAAGAACGCCATTAATAGAAACATCAATAGAAATAAATAAATTAGGGAAGAGAAACCCTAAGATGACTTCTTTTCTGAATTTAAAATGTTTCTTAAGTAGTATGGCCACACCTTGTGCGCTGTTATCCCTTAGAAAGTGACAGCCTTCAAAACTAATATTACCTCCAGCTCTCAAATGAGTTTCCTGAAGGAAAGCAATGTCAATATCAAACTTTTTCATTAAACTGTGTAATTCAAATCTACGGCCATATTCAACGAGTGACCTGACATTAAATGTAATAAGATCCAGAACATTATGGACCATAGACTTGGTTTACTTCGCGTAAGAGGCCTATACATCGCTGTATCGCCTCTTCCTTTGAAATGGTTTGAAACTCCCTTATAAAATTGGCAATTTTGTCTTCCAGCGAAATCACTTTAGGAGGGCAAAGTTCTTTAGCAATTTTCAAAAATTCTTCAATGATTTTCGGTTTCGTTGAGGGTTGAGTGTAACTAGAAGTACCGTTACGGGACGCATCGGAATAAGATACATTCGGTTGAGTAAAAGAGTTTAAAGCACTAAAAACATTGTTTTTTGCCTTCTCTTTTCTCTCTAGGGCAACTGATCTAGCTCTCTTCTTAAGCTCAACATATTTTTTATACTCAGGGCAACCTCTAAAACTCGAGGGATGGCCGCTATTTCCACAATTGATGCAAAATGGTAAATTTCCATCGCCCTGCACAAATTTACACTCACCTTGTGCATGGTTTTGACCGCACTTTACGCACGCAAAATCCCTGTTGCAATTTTGGGACATATGCCCCCATTGTTGGCATCTCCAGCATTGAACATCCCTCATATTTTTCTTCGGTAATTCCCAAGACACCCTTTGATGCAAAATATATCTTTGAGCCTTCAACTCAGATACGGATTTACCAGGATGCAGTGCTAGCAAAAAAAGACCTGTGTCAATATTGTTTTTCTTGGAGTATGAAGTGGAAAATTTAGAGACACTATGCACTGTATCAGGGACTAACATATCTATTTCCGACTTAATATCCTCTATTGCTGTGTCAAACAAAAGGCCACGCAAAACAATGGTTTGTCGTTTTAACTCCCTTGGTGTATAAGAGTATGAATCTAATTTCTTTTCACGTAGAAGGCACATTAGCTCAGTGTGTATTTTTGGGTCTTGCAAATAAAGTTTACTCTTGTGTCTGCTCTTGTTGACAATCTTAAATACAATTTGCCTAGCCTTTAAGTCTTTAATTAAATTATTCATATCAACACCAAAAAGAAAAATAGGAGGGCAGAAAGACTTCCTGTTTCCAACAGAATTTTCTACAACTAAAGCCTCTTGTGCTGGAATTTTCTTATGATAAGTGTTGTTAGTTTTAATATCTAAATCTCCTAATATTGCAAATCTATTGGAAGAATCCTGCGATTGGCCAGATGTATTATTTGAAACGCTAAGAACAGAATTGCTTAAATCTATCTTACGCAAGTTAGTATCACCAGATATTTTCCGTTTCTTTTGCACCATTTGAAAACCTTCTTTGTCAGAGGGGGTAAACTCGTTGTGATCCATATTGCTCTCAATGTTGGATGGTAAAGGTCTTGATGTATTGACTTGTGTTGAGTTTGTTTTTGTCAATTTTTTAATGTCAATTGAAGGCAATTTTTCAACATTCATTACCAAATTAGCAGACATTCCTTTATTGCATTTAGAGGATGATGATGCAGACGTCGAAGGAGTAATGTCTTGATCCAAACATCCAGAATTTTGCGAGCCATATCCATGTCCATGTCCACTAAAGCAGGCTTCATGCAAAAGTTTTCCAATGGCTGACTTACAATTGCTTTTATGGCTGTTTTTATCAGGGGGTATATTCTCGGCAGGATCGCAAACGTCCATGCCTAGTTGGTCCGAATTCATTTCCAAAATTCAAAATCCACAAATTTAAATTTTTATTTCAAAGAAAATTCAATTTTTAGTTTTAATATTTTTTTATTTATTAACTTAGTAAAGAAACCGGTTTATCTAGCTATCGCCCAAAGGTAGGCAACATATATCTTTACTTATTTAAATAATTTTTTTTTATTATTTGATTACTTAAATTGATTACATTGGTTTAACAAAAAAAGTCCTTACATTATTTTATAAATAATATTATTTGTCTTGTTTGCCTTGTTTTCCATAACATTATAATTATTCTTAAATTTACAAATGTATATATATTCCCCAAAACTTTGTATTCTTAGTACATCTTTTTGCACTTAAATGTCTACAAATTCCCCACAGACAATATATAGGTATGCCATGTTATGTACTTTACCATCTTCTTAAAGTAGAACTCTTCATAAATTTTCTTTTAAAAGAAAATTATTCTTCGGTTTTAGTTCAAAAATCCCCCATGGATCTAGAAGTATGCTTTATTCAATTGTATCCTCCAAAAGTAGGCCATAAATTCCTTTTTACAAATGCTTAAGCATTGTTCACACCTTAGCGCGCATGTAATCAAGCTGTGCTTTTTTTGTGTACATTTCAAAAGATATTCTACTTTGGAAATTTCACAAAGACAACATAGCCATGGTCTCCAAGGAAATTTATATTTGCGTAGCTTTGTTTTTTTTTTGTCTTTACCAACCATGGGCTTAGAAAAGCAGCAAGGCTGTTTTAATAATTTTCAATATAGCCAATGATGGTCCATATTAATGTGCAATTTCCCTGGCTTGTGATTAATCAGACTTTGGCGTAAAGGGTTTGAATGGCTGGGATTTGTTTTTGTATTTTTTTTCTCTCCCCTTATTTCAAAAGTATTTTCCAATTGCAAATTATTTGTTAGTTGACTGGCTGGCTTGTTTTGTTTTATCAAAGTCATTTACTTGGAATGTTGAAAATTATGATCCTAATGAAAGAATGGCCATTGTTTTTTTCTTTCTAAACAGTACTAAGGGCCAAACAATTACGAGAGCTCATGGGAAAATATGAGCAAACAATGTAAATTGGCCTTCATTTCCTTAAATTCAAGAATTATAACCTGCTAAATAGTTTCTTTCCTTTCTGCTATCCTCTTTTTGTCCTTATTTTGGGAAATTTGAGTTTTGTTTTAAATTTCTGGCAAGCATTCTTTATTTCTGAACTGGTGTGACTAACAATGCCTTTGGGCCAACAATGACAATATGCCACAAAAACTAAAACACTTATAGTTTTGGTACAAACTTTTGTTTTTGCACTCTGTGGAGGTGTCGCTGGAACCATTAGAACTTTTCATGAAAACTCTTTAATTTTTTTTTAGTTTTTCTGCATTATGAATATTTTAGATTTCATCTGCTATCATTCTTCTTGTGCAGTGTGCATATAAAGTCCCGAACAATTTTGTTTGTATTATTACACATTAAATTTTATTTTTCCTTTGGGTTTTATTTGTTGACCGGATGAAAGGTATAATAATGACCACAAGAGCAATGTGTTTTTTTTGTGAGTATACTGCAAAACTCATGCATAAAGCGAGCATTTTGTTAACGAGAAATTATTTTTGAACACGCAAATTACGTTTGTTACAACGAAACAATGATGGAACAATGATGTTATGAAATTAAATTTTAGCTATGGTGGAAATTAAAATAGGAAAATAATTTTTGGAGGGGTTTAAAAAAAAATTTCGAGGTTAGATAGAGTGAAAGAAATATATTTTCGAAAGATACACAGTTTTGCAGTTGACGCTCCTAAAACCAGACTTCAATTTTTAATGATTTCTCTCCTTAAAATAGTCTCCAGTATTTGAATATATGTTTATAGCGCACAGAAGTATGCTTTATGAATTGACAATATGAAATGAAAAAAAAATTATAATATTTTGTATGTAACAAATTCACTAGTTTTGTGTTATCTTGTATAGGTTTGAAAGGCAGTCTTCATCCTTAGACAATTTAAGTTCAAATCGTTTGGAGAAAAAGTGTGCCTTTTAGATTTTTTACAAAACTGTTTTTTTTTAAGAAAGATACAAATGTAAGTCTTTTCTTTATCGTTTAGTCGCATAGATTATGAGTTTAATAGAGAATTTTATTTTTATTATTTGCCTAAAAGTATGCTTTATTTTTTGAACACTTTCGAAAATGTATTTCAAAGTTTTACTTCTCGCGAAAATTTTGTAAATCTTTTATTTCTAAACAAAAAATAATTTTGATATAGTTTGATTTCTGTAAAAAATTTATAAATTTTATTTCTGTAAAAAATTATTTAAAAATTTTATATCCGTAAAATTTTTTTCAGAATTTGAATTATATAGCTTGTTTGATTCTTTTTGCTTATTGGGCCAAGAGAAACAAATTTTTCATACCTTTATTAAATTATTTCGAATATTTTGATAGTCGTAGTCGAACCGTTGTTAAGGAGTTTGACTAGCGAGTTACATTTGTCTATAAGTATACTATAATTTTATTCAACTCAACTATAAAGCCATAAGATATGCTATAGTTTTTGAAAATATGTTATTACAGTTCCTTTCCTTTTATACAATATATTTATTTGCTCATTTTCCATTAAAGGTTTTAAATATACCCCTACATTTCTTATTTAAGCTTTATCTTCTGCCTAGGCAGGAAGAAAATTTACAATGCAATTTTGCATTGACAATCCTTGAACCTTACAATGCTTTACAATCACCAGCGCTTCCCTCGGCACACACATTCATTGGTGCAGCACAATGAAGTCAAATTTTCTTCTGTTCTCTAGCTATAATTCAGTACTGGAGTTCTATATTGTTGCAAATGCTTCTGCTATTGCAGAGGCATAACAAAACGTTGGTGGAAAATTTAAGATACTCATTTTGCATTGGTATTCCATTATTTATCTATCATGAACACTTGCGCTCAACTCGCTCACTTTTATTGTCAATTGGAGAGCAGCATCGCATCATTGGAGAGGGAGTTGAAGAAGAATTTCCAAGTAGGGTATTATAATATGATTCTACATTCATGAGTTGCTACACAGGAGAGGTGGAGGTGGTTGGCTGTGAAGAACTGGAGCTGGTAGTTTGGGGAATTTTACAAAAGGACAATCAACATTGATGCCAAGACCAAGTGAACATCATGCATATACATGCTCTGCTTTACAACTGTCTATGATTGTATGAGGCTTGCTAATTAAGTGGGTGGGATATATGCAAATGTGAGTTAATTTCTGAAATTTTTGGCGAAGATTTCTTATCTTTAATTCTCAGACACAATTCAAAGAATTTATAATTAACCTTTGGGATGAGGTTCTTGTAAGAAAATAAAGGAATTGAAATAAATTGAGAGGAATGGCAATTTAAAAATTTTTTAAATAAACAGAAATTGGGGTTCTATGGTATAGACATTCTACCCATAGCATGTGGAATGTCTAGGTTTAAAACCCAGCAGAAATATAAAAAAACTATTGAAGCGGTTATTATATATATGATTCTTGTATTCCCCATATGAGCGATAATTTTCTTCGTGTGTCAAACAAAGCGTATAAAAATTAAGAATTTTCGATTTTCTTTGATATTTCAATAGATATTGTAGATATTAAACTACCAATAATGGGATTTGTATCCGAGTTTTTTATACTTTGTGTTAATTTTTATTATATTTTTGTATGTGATTTTTTTTTGTATTTTTATTACTCCATATATATACGTATATTATTTATATTTTTTTTTTTTTTTTTTATCGCATTTTTGTTAATTTTGAAATTTAAAATTTTTATTTAATTTTTTTTTGTTTGATTTCTAGATAAATTTAAGAAATAACGCCTTTTTCCAACTCTATTTTTCGCAATGATTGTTTTCTCCTACAATGATTTATCAAGCTATCTTAGCCATTATTTTCCCTTTTTCTTCCCTATACGCACCTCGTATACATGGCCCCTTAGTCTCTTGACAATGGCTAGGGCCAAACACTCACCGAGAGAATGTGCGAATTCAAGTAGGTACGATTGTTTGTGTGTTCACTACAGATAGTGAAGTAGTCTACTACCATGAACGCATAATAACAGTAAGTGGCAGATGCGATGGTTGTCCTAGAGTTGGGGAGAAGGAGATTTTGATATATAGCTGTTGCTGTGGTGGTTGTTGTTTATTTTTGCCACAAACCGGAAAAAACAAAACACCAAACGACAGCAGCAACTATGGCAAATTTATGCAGAAAGCCTACAGAACATTTCAATACTATGCAAATGAATTAAGGCAAGTGACACAGAAATGTTCGTGTGTACAAAACTTGTATCCCCTCTCTTCCTCCATGAATTTCGATGGGCGCTCATTTGTTCTCATTGGCACATATCCATTAACACACTTACGCACTGACACACCTACTAGCATTTGGACATATATCAACTCGCAAATACTCACGCACACACACACAGTAAAGTCTGAGTTGCCATTTGCCCTTAAAATGGTAAGTGTATTTGGTGTTTTAAATTTTTACAGCATACTTGTAGGTTAAAATATGTATAACACTTTTGCTGTCATTTGCCTAGTGTTTGACATTTACAATAATAGAAATAATTTTTACTTCGCAATAAATGCGTGTGTGCACAAACCCACTTATGTTTGTGTATGCATGTTTGTTGTAACATTTGCGGTTTATTGCTGTGTTCAGCATGTTGCGGCTGTGGTTGTTCCCAAACGGTCGCTTGTACATATAGAAACTCAAATAATAAATTTATTTGTTTGCTGTTATCTGAGTAGGAGTAGGAAATGCAGAGTAGGTGGGGTCTTGTCTATTGAAATAATATAAACAAATGAAATTCGGCATGCTCTTTCCTTCTCTTGTTGCTGTTGCTCTAAATAAATACTTGTAATGACCCATGGCACAAATAACAAATAAATTATTACAAACATCCCGTACACCCAAAATATCTACTACTATTACCACTACGCTATAGGTTCGTAAAGGTAGGCTATGATGTTAACGTGTTTTAGAGAGCTTTACGCTATGCTACTTCTACAATTGTAATAAAAATAAATTTTGTTTAGTTTGCCATGATGCACTTAATTGAAATTTATGTTGTCAATTCCCATGATTGTTATAGATTTTTATGTGCATAGTGAGTGCGATAAATATATAATAAATATTTATTCATGCATACATCTACATGTGTATTTTATATTTTTATTAATAGATTACTATAAGATATCAAAATGGTATTGACTTTACTGTCAATATGTGTATGTATGTCATTTAATTTTGAAAAACAAGTTGAATAATATAATTGGCATTTGTTTTTTGTTAAAAACAAACCGAAGCTATGAAGCCGCGACCATAATATGTAGCAAAAGTTTAAAATTTTAATTACTTTTGTATTTTTGTTATTTTAGGCATCATATATCTGCCGAAACCATTTAAAAAGAGTGCAACCATATACTTGACTTAAATCAAAACATTGGTTAATTTACATTAGGATGCAATGGATGAAATTGATTAAATTTCTTTTGTGTATACATTAGACACATATTTAGGGAGTTACAAGCATTTTTTAGTTATACAATAGTTAAAAAAATTTTGGATTTCCTTGAAAAATTCTAATGTTATTTTAGTCTAAGTCTTTTAAAACTCCATATGTCGATTGCATATGGGGTTTTAAAGGATTTTCATAAAAAAATCGATATTTGAAAAATTTTTAATGAAATTTATGAATTTTTGATTCGAAAACTTTCCATTTGTCGATTAGATGTTAATTTAGAGAATTTCTAACATTTTATACCTTCCACCATAGGATGGGGTATACTTATCCAGGCATTCCACAAAAAAATGATCAGGGCCGTATAAAGTATATGTATTCTTGATCGACTTCATGTTTTGTATCGATTCATTTATGTCCGTCCCCCCGTATGACCGTCTATCCGTCTGTCGAAATATTGGCAGCAGAAATTCGTTACATATACTTCCTTTTGATGTAGGTAGTTGGGGATTGAAAATGGGGTTCAGAGTTCGATATAGATCCCATATATAATGGGCCTTCGATTTGACTTTTTGAGCCTCTAGAACCCGCAATGGTTATCCGTAACCACTTTCCATAACTGTTTCACATAACCTGATAGCTCCCTTATAACCCAATCTACTGATTTGACTTTTTGGGCCTTTGGTACCCGCAATTGCTATCCGATCCTTTTACGCTCCCAAGAAGCCTAAATTTGGTTTAGTTAAAGCAAAATTTTTAAGACCGCCATAACATAACAATGTCTAATTGGAAAACATGCTGACAGATTCAAGGTTGCCAGTAACGACTTTTGCCGAAGCTGTGAGGAAGTCGAGAAAGAAGAGACTATAGAACATCTGCTGTGTGTGTGTCCCGCACTGGCAGTCAGAAGGAGTTCTACTTAAGATTCTCATTTCTTTGAGAAATTGTCTGAATTAGCGCATGTGAACATTCGCAAGTTGTTAGGCTTTTCAAAGCGATTTGGATGGTTCAACGGTAGGAACTAAAAGACATCTTCCTTCTCCTGTTCCTCTGGTATCACAATGGACGAAAACGTGTAAATGAGTCCGATGGCAGAATGCCACTTAAACCTACTTTAATTGGCTATGACAGAACATTTATCCCATTAGCCGAACGTAGAATAGCGTCCAAAGCGACTCGATCCTCTGCGCTCATTCTAAAATCTCAGACACCAAGTTTCAGGTGTCTTCCGCCACTTGATCTTTTCATCGGGCTTTTGGTCGACCTGGTTGGCGTGTACCCCCGTGGTTGCCTTCAATGGCTTCTTTGATGGTGCTTTTTCATGAAGAACCTGACCTACCACCCATGTGAATATGGGGCTCAAATAAAAGGTCTTATAGGTGGGAGTAGAGCACCGGTTTATTTTCCACTTTCGGGACCAATTATCTGGAGATCCGCCTCACCCCCAAAACATCCCCCGTACATATTTACCGACCCTGGCAATATGGGGCTCATGAGAAAAGTATGGGGAGTTGAGCATGAATTTGATATTCACATATGGGGCGTAATATCTGAAGGGCCGTACCAACCCCAAACAGGACTTATTTGCCGACCTTGGCAATAGGGCTATAAGTGAAAAAAAAAATGCAGCCGTGCGGCCCGCTAGTCTGATATAAAATTTGGTCAACAATCAATATTTCTCAAACCTTTGTTTCATTCTGATTTTAATGCAAAATGTTTGAAATTAGGTTTTCAAACAAATAGTTGACAGCGGACAATTAACCGAACAGCAACATCCCTTAGAAACGGTTTGGACGGTGTCAACCGATATATCGGGAAAAAATTAATTAATATTGAATTATAGACGTAAATTTAAAAAAACTTGCCGAAATCAAAAATGGTCAAGGTCGAAATCAAAAATTTTTTTCTTAAAATTTTCATGGAAAATTTTTATTCTAGAAAGGTTTTCCGTTAAAAAAGTTTTCGAATTTCTAGAGAAATTATTTTCACTTTTTTATTGTTTGTTATTTAATTTACATACTTTGCAAATGTTTTTTTTTTTCATTAGAGGATTTATAACTACAAATCCCCAAGTCACAAATGTTATTAGATTTGCAAGGCTAATTAAAAATTTATTGCAAGGCTAATCTGTTGGTAGTCACAAAGTTTTTATTATCTTAGCAAATTCCTATCATAAATGACCGTAATAAATTGTTGCATACAGTTTGCATTTTAAATTAAAAACAAATAAAGAAAACATTATTATGATTTACAGAATTAATAAAAATTAGCTGCAAATGCGAGAGTGGGTGTCATATTATATTTGAAAACAGTCCCACATCGCTGAATATCCTTAAAATTAAAAATGCAGCCTTGAGTTTGCAACAATGGCGATGTTGAAAAACATGAGCAGCGACAAAAGCGAAAGCCATAACAAAACATAAATTTTAATTTCAATTTATGCCCATATTCCACAATATTAATTATGTTGACGCTTCAATTTATATTTAGCAATTAATTATATGGAAATACAGGGACGTAGATAAATGTTTGATTCTCATTTACAATTGAAATGAGTTTGAGTTACCCTAGTGGGAAGGGGTGGGGGTTGTGCTAACATTTTGTTAGAACAAGGCAATCAAAATCGCTTTGGCGGGAAATTGTTTCAATGTATCTCCCAAATCAATTGTCAATCATTTTAATTAAAATGGCTTAAGCATATTATCACTTAGAGAATATTATACATTTGCAGCTGTAATGACATTTCATGACAATACCAAATATACTTCAGTTTCAACTTCAAAAGCCTTTTGAATTATAAATGAAAGCCTAAGGAATGTCTTGATATCATGGCTAAAAGAAATTAAAAATTTATTCACTTGATGAAGGTCATTGTAGTTGATAAATTATGGCCTATTTGCCAAAGGTCATTTAGGGAATTAAATAGGAGTGTATGTGTAATATTTGATTTAGAATATATGAGAAAGGTATTAACATTAATTTTCGTAAAGATTTAATCGTTTTTGTGCAGACCATTGTTTTACCCTACACCACCACTGTGATACAGAGTATTATAGATTTGTGCATTAGTTTGCAACGCTTAGTAGGAGAGAATATTTACCCGTTGATTAGTATACCGATCAACTTAGAATCACTTTCTGATTAGACTTAGCTATGTCTGTCTGCCTGTCAACTTTACTTTAATTGGCTATGACAACATTTGCACCATTAGCCAAACTTAGAATAGCTTATGGGACAGATGGTCTGTCCTTATATTCTTGTGATTAAAGTGTAGGTTGCATTTGTTGTCCGATTACCGTAAAGTTGTTCAAAAGTAATTTTTACACCCATCATTCCGTTTGTAACACCTCCAAATATTCGTTCTTGATTGTCAGAACACTTTAAGTCGATCTAGCCATGTCCGTCCATCTGCCGAAATAACGCTAACTTTCGAAGGAGTAAAGCTAGGCGCTTGAAATTTTGCACAAATACTTCCTATCTGTGTAGGTCGGTTGGGATTGTAAAATGGCAATATCGGTCCATGTTTTGATATAGCTGACATATAAACCGATCTTGAATCTTGACTTCTTGAGGCACTAGAAGTGTTTTGGTATGACTTTCAAAAACTGCGCTATGTATAGTTCATATCGGTCCATAAACTGATATAGCTGCCATATATACCGATCTGGAATCTTGACTTCTTACGCCTCTACAGGGCGCAATTCTTATCCGATTTGGCTAAAATTTTGTACAACGGACACATATTGGACACGTGTCCAATATGGTCTGAAAAGGTCTAAAGGCTGTTAAAGCTCCCATATAAACCGATCTCCAATCAATGACTTCTACTATGGTCTTCAACATTCAATTCATTTATGGTCCAAATCGGTCTATAACTAGCATAACAATTCTTATCCATTATTCTTTGTTTGCCTGAAAAGAGATACCGTGGAAAGAACTTGACAAATGCGATCCATGGTGGAGGGTATATAAGATTCGGCCCGGCCAAACTTTGCACGCTCTTACTTATTTTATCTAAGGATGAACGCTATTGATTTTGAAACAGATTACAGATTTTGTTATAGTTCCCAGGTATAGTTTACATCCGATATGGACTTTTAAAGTTGTAGTGCCACAATTATTTTCCGATCCTTAGAAAAATGTTCATGAGTTGGTTTTATTTGATGTCCCAATATGTATGTAAAATGTCATCATTATGTGTCTGGATTTACCTATACAAATTTGACTAAGAAAATTCCATTAAGAAACAGGCACAAACTCGGACAGTGTTGTCCTATTCAAGTTTAAGTTCAATCATGAGGAAATATTTTTATAGCCGATTCTGAAGCGTGTTGCAGTGCAACACCTATTTGGGGAGCAGTTTTTACATGGCATATTGCGTCACAAATGTCGCCAGCTTTAGGAGGGGATAGCCACCCTTGAAAATTTTTTCTGATGTTCTCGCCAGTCTTTGAACCCAGGCTTTCAGCGTCACAGGCGGACATGTAAATTTCTGTGCTACGGCGGCTTCCGTAACAATGTTCGGGGAAAACTACTTTTAAAACATGGGATTTATACAGAGAACGGAGAATTCGAAATAGGTGCGGTATTAAATTTATTTCTACATTATATCCAAGCTCACGACATAACGCTAAACTAAGTTTTTGGGGCGTATTGCATTGTTTTCTTCCTTTCCTTCTTCTTTTTTTTTTGTTTCGTCCTTAGGTCTTATTATTTATTTATTTTTTCTTCTACACTATCTCTAACTAGAGTATTGCTGTGGGAGGAAGTGGCCCTCCTAATGGTAGGCTAGTAATTCAACCTTAACCATGGGTTAAGGTTTAGGTTGAACGTGTTAAAAAGGACCCTTATCATTGAGCTATGAACTGTAACCGCCTTAAGAATTTGATACAAGAGTTTTATAAATTATTCTTGTGCCCATGTACCTGAATATTTCTTTAAGATATTGTTAGTCTTCTCCGCTTTTTTTAGTTTCCCGAACTCTTTTTCCCATCATCATACAATCGCTCAACCAACGTATGAGCAATATTATTTCTTGAAGTTTGAATTAAAATAACTCATACGTCTTGCGGCATACAACACTTGAATATCTTTTCATGCATAAGCAAGAAGAAACTTTTTTTTAACCACTTCCTCTCCTATTTTACCCACTCGAGAGCATGATTTTTGTTCACCTTTGCGCAGAAAAAGATTAAGAAGATGAAGAGAAAGAATTATATACTTAACATAATGCACAAATTCAAGTGTATATTTTTAACTTCCTGTCAAATATAAGAAATGAAGCACTTTCTGCAACACTAAAATTATATAATTATGCAAAGCTTCAGGTTTGAAGGATATGTAATTGTGCTCTTTCACAATATGTGAACCATAACATTTCAGCTCAGTCGCTATTCCGGCAGAAAGAGCAGAAACGAGAAAAATAGGAAGGAGAAATACAGAACTATAAATAGACCGCTTTACCAAGTCGTTTCGTTGTGTTCATGGGCTTATTAGTGATTTTGTGTTAGGGGAAAGAAATATGAAAATGGTCTCTCTGAAAAGCCCTATAGAAACAAAGCAACTTATATGGGAAATTTTGGCATTGAGTTGAAGGAAAATTCATATTAAATTATTAAATAATAAAATATAATACTTTTAAAATTAAGTGCCTAAGTAAGATCTCGGAAGCGTATACTTCTAAAGGACTTTTTTTGGTTTATAAATTTATGAGTTTATGTTAATCGTGGGTCACCTTGTCTTTTAGGCTCCTTGTAGGTTTCCAAAGGGGAAAATATTATAATGCTTGGGAAATAAATGTTTCAAAATCCAATCATGCCTTAATTTATAAACAATGGTCTTTTACCAGCTCTTTGGAGAGAATACTTTATGAAAATTTTTTAACGTATACGTCATATTAATATAACATAGACATTAATATCAATTATACGCCACCTAATCTATTTTTTCCTTGTAAGCTTCTAGTAGGTCTACAAAGGATCAAATATACATAATGTTTCTCTATTTGACCATGCCTAGATATTATAAACAATGTTCTTCTACCAACACTTGTGAGGCTATACTTCATAAAAATTGCTTAACGTATACGTCATATGAATATAAAATAGAAATTTATATAAATTATACGCCACCAGTTCTATAGCCTATTTTCTTGTATATTGTTCATGAAAACATAAAATGTCCCATATGTGTATATTCTGGCATATTTGACTTTTACTCTACCACCAGCAAAGGAATGTTGGCTAAAAGCATAGTTTTACACCAACGGCAATGTTAAGTTGGGAATGCTGGCGCAGTCACAAATATTTTTTTTTTGTTTTTGTGCCGCATTGCATGTTTCATATGCAAAAAGGACCCACTACTAGGTCCTAGTTTGCGACAAACAAAGCAAAACATAGCCATGTTTAAACATGTATTTATCCAACTACTACAAAAACAACAACAACTAAATGAACATAGACCACGATTTGCATTTTTGGTGGGATTACTATGAAAAAAAAGCTCTGTATGCAGCGAATTCAGGTGACGTGTTAATAAAGTGGCCGCAATGACATACAATACGTACATTCCAACATGAGTTATATATGGCTGGTTTTGGGTATTTTTTTTCTTTAAGAGGAAAGCAGGTTGCAATTTTTTGTGCAAAAAATTTAAAATTGTTTTTAGGAATTATTTACCTTAATGAGAGTGTTTTTCTTTTGAAATTTACTGGTTTATAATGTATGCCAGCAATTTATACATTTTATAAACTATTGTGGTTTTATTTTAGTTGAAAAAGTTAATGACATTAATAGGATTTATAATTTTTACTATTGAGGTTTTATAAGCTTAGCTATAATTCAAGTTAATGAATTATAATTGCTTTCAAATTTACTCACGCCTAATACAATTAGTGTAATAAGGGCTGTTATAATTGGTAAAAAAATATCACTCATGGGTTACGTGGTCTTATTTAAAATCATCATACGCTCCCTGGATTAAGGTCTCATTACTAAACAATCATAAACTAAGTAAGGCTATAAGAGTATTAAACAAACATTAATTTTTTTTTTTTGCAGTGAGAATGAGCTCAAGCTTTTGTCGGGTGGGTTTTTATGTGGTTTAAATTAACTCAGGGCCATAATGGCCAGAGGGCACAACAACAAAACATTCATATAGTAAGTAGCTTTATGTTTAGTGTATGAATCACATTCACGGCTTTCAAAGAACCATTACCTTGTAAAAAAGATGTGAAGTTCGGCAAGGGCAAAAGCTTATGTTCACCTTGTTAGTAAGCTATTTGAATAATCTTCAATAGGAAAATGGGTTTAAATGAAAAATTTCATCAAACATACAAAAATTTTAAAAGCCACTGGTCTTGAGTGAATTTTGAAGGTAGTGAGGCTACCAAGTTCTTCTCTGATTCTTTTTTTCCAAAAAGTTATCCACTATAGTCCAATAATTACACGAAAGCCACCATGGCGCACAGGTTAGCCTGTGACGCCGTGTGACATTCGAATCCTGACGAAAACATTCGAATTTTTTTCAGAATGCTTTTCCCCTCCTAATGCTGGCAACATTTCTGAGGTACTGTGGAATTTGGAAAAAATGATAAGGCAGCTATGTAAAAACTTTTCCTCAAAGAGGTGTCGCACTGCGTTACGCCATTCGGACTCGGCTATAAGTTGGGTTTAGATTTGAATCGCACAGCAATCATTGAAATATTATAAGTTTGCCTCCTGTTTTTTTAATGGAATGTTTGGGGTAAATTTAGCAATTATTTCGAAAGCGTTTTTGGAAGTTTTTTGGAGGTTGGTGTAACTGTCAAAAATCTTGACCTCAAAGACCTTTCATTTGAGCTCAATACTGTACCTATCGGCCTTCAGGCCCACTTGCAGCTCTTTCTTTTGGAGTAGTGAAGGTCCCCAGACATTTGGTGTCAAATTCCAATGCGTGATTCGTATTCTACCACCAAAGACCTTTCATTTAAGTTCCATATCGTTACGAAGGGTTTAAATTTCAATATTAGATTCTAACATTACACCCAAAGACCTTTAATTTGAGTCCCATGTTGCGTCGATAGCCATATACGTGTGTTTTTTGCAGTTGCGGCTGCTCCCTAGAAATGTTGTTCCAAACTTGGGTATCAGATTTGTACCATACTTCTCAATAACTTACTATTACAACCATATTGGCCTGATCGGGTGGGATATCCGTTTAGGGGTTTTTGGGGTAGGACGTTCCCCTGGGGGTTGGGTTGCCCTTAGGGTGCAAATGAAATTTCTCTTATATTGGTGCAACTATCTCTGAGATGGTATTGTTGAAAAATATCACTCATGCGTTAAGTGTATCCATTTAAAATAAAAATAATCATACGCTCCCTAGTTTAAGCGAAATATTTTTTTACAAATATTTCACTAAAGTAAAAAATTCTTAAATTTCTTTTTACTATTATCTTTATAAACAAAAAAAAAATTAAGTGTATGTTTTATCTCTTGTTTTGGCATTTTAACTTTTTACCAAATTATAATATATCAAACTCCATATTTCTACCGAATAAAATTTAGTTTTGGTTTTGCCCTCCCTTTTCAAACTCAACATTTCTACTGCATATATTTTAGTTTTGGTTTTGCCCCTGCCTTTTTTATTTTTCACAACTCTTTTCCCCACCTTGTGTTCTTTTTTTTTTTGAGTGGTCTACAATTCATGCATAAGACTTACCGTGACGTGCCTCCTCTCCTTCGGGTGCATGTTGTGTTATTGTATTCAGTTCCTCTTCCAAATCGACATGACAGTCAGCTACGTCCCATGAGAGGAAACCTGCAAGATAAAACCAAAAATGTGAAAAACTCGCCAATTAGCAAATATTTTTCGTTTTCTCTTAAATAATAAAATGTTATCATTAATTATGTCTGCAGTTATTTTAATCCTTACAATCATTGTTCCAGCCAATTAAAACTGAGCACGCATTTTGTAACTACTGTCGTTACTTTCTGTAAAGAATCCTTTGGGTAAAATAAAATATTTAAAATTGTTTTAGGGGAAAAATTTTATTTATTACTGCTAGCTGCGGTTACTGGGCTGCTAGATGTTGAGGGAGGTTGTACAATTTTATTTAATGTGATTTAAAGTTGTTGCCTAAGAATTTGGTAAATTCTACTACAAGGGACATTTGCTAACAGAATTCTTTGCTAGAAAACTAAATGAAAAATTTAATTGCCTGAACTTTTGGGATTTGAATATAAATGTCAATGATATTTTTATTACATACTAACATATAGTCAATTATTCTAATAATATCACTCATACGCAAATCATATGACACTTAGAACACAAGTAGTTAAATGTAGTATAATTCATTTATAAACACATATTTCAATTGTCATGTTGAATTGAATAAAAGTTTTTGAAAATGTATATTTTCATATTCAAACCATTGCATGAAGGTAAACGAATTTCTACATTCCGAAATACTGGTTCTTGATCCTTTAAAGTATATATGTATGTTCCCGTTCAATGGCTGCCTCACACTTAATCTGTGTGTCTATGGGTCGGATATCTAGAATGATCGCCAGTGCCCTTTTTTTCGAACGATTAAATGTAGGTATAACTAGCATAATATATCTTCAATATAAGCCGATTCCATTTTTGGAAATTCATATAAATAACTTTTCAATCGTACATATTGGAGGGTTTTACGATATTCTGTGATATGATACAGCCATCCTTTAGATTTTGCATCTGCTATGTTGTCAAGAAATGACTCATGTTGTATTACTGTCGAAATCGAATTCATATTGCAAGGGACAACTGGTCCGAGGCTTATCCCATGCTTTCTTAATTGAAGCCTCATCTCAAATAATGTCTCTCATACGCACCCCAGTGCATCTAATAATTAACACTAATACGCACCACTGGATACACAGGTTCCAAGCTAATCTGCCACCCCATAATCACTGCTATATAAAACCACAAATTTTTAATTAAAAAACAAAAGCTGAAAAAACTTCTGCTAAAACTTAATAAAAGGAAGGAAAGGATTGTCATTTTTAATATTCCCCCCAACATATGCTTTAAGTTTTCCCCAAAAACTTACTTACAATGTCATTAACAGCTTGTTTTTAAGATGTAATGAAGTCATTGAAGAATAATGGAAAATAATGAAACATTCTTGGGGTAAGGGAAATAAACAAGAGTAGCTAGATTTATACTTTGCCAGGCAATTTTCATTAATTACCACTCACACACACACATGCCTGTACAGAGACATGTACCACAGACACATAGTTATTGTCTAATTAATGCTGTTGTTGCTCGACAATTACAAAACAGAAATAAGAGCATCAACAAAGACAACAACTGTATTAATATTGGAAAAGTAGCTATTAAACCAAGATAAACAATAATGTTGCCACCAAAGAGACTTCAGACTTGCCATAAACCATAAACAAAGATAATGAATGAATGAATGTATGAGTGAGTGAGCAAATGAATGAGCGAATGAACAATACATACATACAACCTTAAATGGGGTTTATGACATGCCACTGTTTCTTTTTTTTTTCTTTTTTGTTTTGAGATTTATAGTTGGAAACCCTTTAATCTTTTAAGTAAACAACAAATAAAGAAAAAATCCTATTCCGTAGAGATGGATCAGTCAACCAATGCAGCATAGTAACCAACCACAAATTGTTGGCCTGAAAATTCAGAAGGGATTACATCATGTACACAATACGACTCCATACACCGCCAGTTGTATAAGCCATAGAAAAACATTTATATTTTTTTAAGTATTTGTTTATTTCACAATTCTAGAATGGTACTTGTGACAGGGTCTCCCAACACTATGTGGTGCGGGTGCTACTGCGTACACATAATAAACACTTTAATCCTTTTGCAGCAAAACAGCTTTGGCTGATACTGAAACTGCTGTTGTGCTGCCATTGTCATTGCCATTGAGTTGATACTTTGGTTACCAGAGCGCTTGTTAACACCCCCTGAAAGTGGTGCTTCTATTCTGGTTTTATTTTTAGAAATCATGAGGTTTGGTAGGTAGGTAGCAGCATTATTTTGCCAAAGCATGTAGACAATAGAACAACAACAACAACAACACCAACAATAATAAATGTCAAGTCGTATTCCAGCTTTTGTGTGAAAATGTGTTACTGGAATTTATTATATGGTAAATGGGATTCTTTTAAAAGGGTCTCCGACACTCTTAGAATTTTGACAACTCACACAATGGGAAAGAGGAGAAAAACTCTATTCTTGGTAGCAAGGATATAAATTAAAGTAATTTCATTGTATTATGGTCTGAATAAAACGCCACAACAACAACAGGTTGTTTTTAATGCTTGTACTTTTTATAGGGCTCAAAATAATAGTTCCATGGGGCATAAACATGATATTGATATAACAACCATTTGGGGGGAGTTGTAAGTTTGTTTAAAATAAAAGGTAAATCCATAACAGTTTTGTGGTTAGATTAAATGGCAATGAATGTGGGGGCAATAGTGGCCCTTACAAAGGTTAAAATAGCTATATTTGACATCTATTTAGCACCAATTTGACTACAGATGGCCGTAATCAGTATTTTACTATGATAATAAGATAAGAAATAAATTCGAAAACTTTTCATCATGGCTCGCATTTTGCAAGCTTTCTGGACAATCTCTTTCAAAATGAACTCGTTTACATCATATTGTAATATTGGATGTTGAAAGTCGGAATTACAACTCACATACAAGATTTCAACTAAGCTCTGCATCTGTCAAGATCAGAGCGTAGAGCCAGATTCAAACCTAAAGATTTGTCTTATAGGGGAACTATGTTTTATAGGGAGCAATGTCCAAGGCCGATTTGCACTATATCTGGATGGATGGATGGATGTTGGAAGTCATAACAGAACTCACAAATTTAGTTTTAATGGATAAACTACAAACTTAGACCTCGAGCTCGATTTTTACCAAAAAAACTAATTTAATGGATAATAATTGCAGCCTTCAGATGCTGAATTGCGAAGTACGGCCAATACAGGGGCTATATCTTAACATGATCTGATTATCACACTTTACAAGCTAACTATATCAACAAGGAATAATTTGCCTACACATTTCCCATTTTGAAACTGCTGGAAGAAACAGTGACATTTTAAAGAGTGATATTTGATACAAACCTCTTGTATAGCCGCTTTTGAACGACGTGGCTCACAGCTACACGACGTCACCAACATTAGAAAGAAAAACACTCGTTTTCATCTGATTTGAACTTTAGCTTTTTTTTTTTGTATCATCAGTGTCTCTATGACCACTTTTCAACCATTGAAAACGATTTGAGGTATTTTGTCAACAGGTACTGCATTTTCCGTCTCATTTGGACTTTAACTTCTTTTGTTACATCAGTGTCTTTGCGACCAAATTTAAAGCTAACTTATCAAAACGCTTTCGAGCCCCTTTTCAACTATATTTGGTATTTGAATTGAATTGAAACTGGCATTGCCGTCTCATTTGGACTAATCATTCAAAACTAGTTTAAGATTTTTGTTCAATTGTAACTGGCTTTGCCGTCTCATTTGGACTTTAACTGCCTTCTGTATCATCAGTGTCTCTACCGCCTAATTTGAGGTTAATATATTTATGATGGTATGTTTTTCATTCTGTTTTTAATTTCTATTGCAAATTTCTTAAAAATTTCAACCAGGCGAGTAAAAACGAATCTGATATCCATTGAGGCCAGCGTAGCTCAGAGATGAGCATGTCCGCCTATGACACTGAAAGCCTGGGTTCGAATCCTGGAGAGAACATCAGAAAAATTGTCATTGGTTCGAGTCCTGGCGAGAACATTAGAAAAAATTTTTCTGCAGGGGTTATTTCTTCCTAATGCTGGCAACGTTTATGAGGCACTATGCCATGCAAAAACTAGGAGGGGATAACCACCGCTGAAAAATTTTCTGATGTTCTCGCCATGATTCGAACCCAGGCTTTCAGCGTCATAGGCGGACATGCTCATCTCTGAGCTACGCTGGCCTCAATGGATATCAGATTCGTTTTTACTCCCAAATACCATTTATTGGAACCCCACATTACCATGGTCGAAAACTAACTTCATTTCAGGGCGTGTTTTGGGGCGTACCTCTAATCACTTGGCCCCTCTCTCAAATGATTTTCATTTGAGTACCATATTGCCCTGATAGGTTTAGGAGTGGTAAAATTGTCTGGAAATTAGATTTCCATAAAAAATTTTGCTCAATTTCGGTTATAGAAATGTTTAGCTAGTCTTACAGAAAATTTTCTAACATAGTTATTTCATCTGTTTTTATTTGAAGGTAGGATTGAAGGATTTATTTCCATAGAAATTTTTCTGAAATTTGTATTTCTATGGAAAAACATTTGAAATTTCTACAGAAGGTTTTCTTTAAATTTTGTGTAGAAAAATTGCAAAAATTTTTTTAACATTTTTTAATATTTTAATTTTGTTTTTTAATTAAGTTTTTTTTTAAAATTTTTTTTTTTATTTTTTTATTTTTTTTTTTAATGTTTTTACTTTTTTTTTAATTTCTTTTTTTATTATTTTTAGTTTTTATTCTCATTTTTGTTTTAATTTTTTCTAATTTTCTAATTTTCTAATATTTTATTTTTTATATTTGTTATTTTTTTATTTTTTATATATTTCATATTCTTCTAAATATTTAGTATTCAATTTTTTATTGCAATATTAATTTTTGTTTTACTTTTTTATTTTATTTCAAAATTTTTTTTACTGAAATTTTTTTAAAAGGTTTTGTTTATATAAAAAAATTTTAAATTAATTACTTACGAAATTGTTAGCATTTTATATCTACATAAATTTTTGGCAATATGTTCTATATTAGCATTTATGTTCGGAGTTTAAGTTTTAAATTTTGTCCAATTATCCCTAGATTACTTGACGTTTTGTTTTGATACATTACTCTTTGACAAAGATACATTACTCTTTGATATGAAACTTTGGTTGAGCTTTATGTGAAAAACGATTAAGACTTATATTTTTTTATTTTTTTTCTTAATTTATTTTTTATTTTATATTTTTTTTTGTTCTTTTTTTCGAGTTTTCTATTTTCCCAATATCATGTTTTTCTATTTTTTTTTATAAATAGTCTTTTATATATAATTGTTTTATTTTTTTACATATTTTATCAAATATTTTATTTATTATTTTTTCTTTCAATATTCTTTTTTATTCGTTTTGGTTTTTTAGTTTTTTTTATATTTTATAATTTTTTTGTTTTATTTCTTATTTTATTTTAAAATTTTTTGTACAGAAAATTTTTTCAAATTTTGTGTTTGTACAAATGTGAAGTTATTATCTAAAGAAATTGCCAACATTTGATTTTCTTTCTAAAAAGAACTTTTGTCTCAACTTTCTATATTAGCAAACTTTTTTGGTTTATAAGTTTTAACTTTTGGCCAATTACCCTCTGATTACTTGACGTTCTGTTTGGATCGTTATTCCAACAAAGATTAATTACTCATACTCATTCACATGACACTTTGGTTGAGTTTTATATGAAAAATGATTAAATATTTTCTTGAATGAGTTCATTATATGGTCATTATGTTTAAACTTTTCTCAATTATATTTTTTTTTTGTTTCTGCTTGCCTTTATGATTTTTTCATTTATAATAATTTTTAATGTGAAGGTATGGGCCCAACAATGTATGAGCAACATTTAATTATCATAAATTACTCAGGCCTGTCATTGTATGGAGCCAGGGAGTAAAACTCAGCACCTTAATGTAATTTTTTTTAATGAGATTACTGTTTAAATTACGATTTTTTCGTTACAAGTTATGTGGGGTTTTGTTTTAATAATAATAACTTTATGTTATTTTAAATGCAGACAAGCTTAGAAACGACAATCAAAACTTCTTTATTTTCTTCAAATGAATGCTTTTCGCTCCTCCCCCAGGTGGCTCTTGGCGCCCGATGCAGCATAAGAAGAGTACATGTTCCCTTGACTTTGTAAAGTGACGAACAAAGCGGCCTGGCATGACATGTCCTTTTGCTCGATGTTAGAATGTTAGGTGGAGTGAAACGTTATAATAACCATAATTTCAGCAGGCATAAAATACATCCTTAACGAGCAGCCAGACATATGGCAGTTTGCATGCGGGAATTTGGTTTGTATGAATCAAACATACCACATGGGAAGGAAGGAAAAAAAGGGAAGGAGCTGCAATAGGAGCATGGTGGTGTTGTCTCTAATTGAAACTTTTGAGAGCCTCCTTTAGAGTAGAAGAGCCTTTGCTTGCCTTTCCTAATGGCTGGGAATGATACTCTTGAAAAATCTCTTACACACACACACACCCACATGAGTTTTTAACCCTTGGGGCCCAACATCTGCACCTTAGATTTCGCTTTACTGCTAAGGCGAAAGATAGTTGGAGAGGGCAGCGGGGCCCACAAGACACATTCCATTAAATGTGTTTATGAAAAAGTTATGAACTCTTATTATGTTTGCTTTTTTTATGATGTCTTCCATCTTAGCTTTGGCTTGCATTCTTTGGAAAACTTATTATGGAAAAAAGGTAGATTTCACATAATGTCATATAAAACGAGGAGATTGTATAAATTATTCACAAGAATTAAGCAAACATATATGAGAGGACATGTGTAGTAGTAGCAATCTTAAGTGGCAAAAGGGGAAAATAGCTTAAGCAGCAACATAAGGGTTACCTCACAGAAAGGCCAAGGATATTTACAATTAGTTGGACGAATTGTAAGAAGAATTTAAGAAAGAACTCCTTTAGCTGTGATTTTTCTTTTTATTTTTTGTTGTTTGCTTAGGTTGTTTTTCTTCTGAACCGCTTTGTTTGAACATTTTAAATTTTTGTACTACCACAAACTTGAAAAAAGTCAAGCAAAACAAAAAACAAAGTCCATAAAAGCAATTCGATTGTGTGCTTCAAGAATGGCCATGTTTGTTTAGCTGCAATGGATCATTTAATATACATGTTAAGGGATTAAAGGTGCTATGCCATACAGAGTAGCATGGCTTGTGTCGAAATGCTGCCTTGCGGTTTCCATCAACTGGCTGGTGTAAAGGTTAAAGTTGCACCTCCCGTTTCATTTGCTCGTTGGTTACAAAAAAAAAATGCCTGGCATACAAGCATCAGCAAGTATGCCTTTGTCGTCTGTTAGAGACAGTTAGGGTTGGGGTCTGATGGGTTCTGGGATTACCTTATGTCTGCGTGTGCAAATATTGAAATGGCCACTAGGGAATTTTGCAATTGATAGCTCTAATGGCACAAAGATGAACACTGAATGTTCATCAATGGCGTTGTTGCTGTTGCTTCTGCTGTTGATGTCGTCTTGAAAATGAAAAGAGCAGCAAAGCAAATTATTTCTTTTCAAGAAGTGCTGACAGGTCAATAAATTCAAGTACATGTAGCACAAAGTGCACATGCTAAAATGAGGCAGAGAAATATGGTCTAAAGTAAGAGAACGATTTTTTGGAGGATAATAAATACTCGATTATGGATTTTATGTTTCAAGAAATTCTTTTTTAAACTTTTTCTTATGTTGCTTTTTTCTTTTCTTTTCAGTGATTTCGAGAGCAGTTAAATCAAAGTGAGTACACAAAAATGTTTTTGTATAAAAAATAAAATAATTAGATGTGAGGCTAAATATATAAATATGGTGCTAACTAACAAATTTTTGGTGCGTATTAGTGTTAATAATTGAATTAATATGAATCATACGCCTATATGTTCTGAATAGATTATAATTGCTCATAATCTCCCCAACATAGGATAGTTATTTAGAATAACTTTGTAACCCCGTAATATGCTATAAATGCCTGATAATTCAGTTGACTTGGCGATATCGGCCGTTGTCTATTGCAAACTCGCATACTATCGTGCGGAGTAGAGTAGACCATATTCAGATAAAGTTGGCGACATAGAATCTTACACCAATAAAAGGCTCATTTATTCACCAACTTCACTAAAATTTTTTACAGTGAGTTGTATCTGTCCCTTTGGCAGATTAGACCATATTTGTATATAATTGTCTTTTAGGTTGATCTCCCTAGGTCTTAAGGTTTGGTCGCTGTGCCTTCTTTCTCCCTTATATCAATTATTTGAGCCCTATATTGGCACCGTCGTTAAATAAGTCTTGTTTGGGGGTGATACGGCTCTTTAGATATTTCGTCCTAAATGTGGATGTCTTTCACCAATTATGCCACTCAGGCACTTTGCCCGAAAAAAGATATCAGTTTTGTAATCTACTCTCAAATAACTTTTATTTGAGTGCTTTATTACTGCCGTCAGCAAAGCCTAGTCTGGGGGTGTTTTGGGAGTCTGACTTTGTCCCGAAAGTGGTTGCCAATTAGGTTCTCTACTCCTAAAGACCTTTCATTTGAGTCCCATATCGACATGGTCGTCAAATATGTTTGATTTTGAGGATGTTTGGTGTGTGTGGCGGCCACCAAACACTTTGGGATGTCAAATTCGTTTTCTACTCTCAAGTACCTTTTATTTGAATCCCATATTGTCATGATTGGTCTATGTCACCATTTGGAGGGCAATAAGGATGGGGCTGCCCCTTTATGTACTCCGCCCTAAATTTCGATATAAAATTTTTGGTATGCAAAAATTTCGTCACCTCGGAGATGGGTGCACCGATTTAAGTAAAATTTTGTTTGCAATCCTATGATAACCCAAAAGTATGAATTTGTTATATAAATTTGAGGTAATGTCTGGGGGAACGCCCCACCCCAAAATAAGAGACTCAAATTAACGATTTTAATGACAGTAGAGTACGAAACTGATCTTAACATTAGGGATGAATTATCTTGAGGGCCAACCCACCCTAAGAGACCAGACTCCTCAAATGGACATGAAGATCGACCTGGACAATACGGTTCTCAAATAAAATATCTTGGAGAATAGAATTTGGGTAGAGTAAATTTAGGAAAAAATGCTTAATAAGACTGCACCCCAACGGGCATGTGTTCCGACCGTGGCAAATTAACCGTCAACCTGATTAAACCCACTTAACCATGCAGTATTAAACTGATATGCAAATTTGACCCTAAGTGCCTGAGTGCCCAACTCATAAACATAAGGGTCTGTTGGGAATCTACCACCATTGAAGATAAAAATTCCTTTAAACTTAGAGCAAATTTGTTTAAGTGCACGTTTGCGGAAAAAGATATGAAAAATATGATATTTTGCACATAGGTGCGTATAACTCATAGAAACTTTATAAGCATAACTCATACGCTTTGGTCTTGTGTGTCGAGTGGATATTTTAAATATTCTGGATATTAGTAAGAGGTAAGAGGACATCCAGCTTGCAAAATTTCTGACATAGATAGTATTATCAAGGCCTCCCCTTTGTTCACTGAGGCAGTGATGCGATCCTATGTCTTATGGTGGCTTATAATTGATTTGATTTTCTCTTTGATTTCCGTATATAAAACATATGCTAGTTAGTCCCAAAATACATGTTGATCATATATAGGGCTTAAACACCTTAAATATTTAAATGGGTCCAGTTTGCTAACAGAGTTGTCTTAGGGACTCAGTCTCAACTGGGCAAGGAGTTATCAACTAACGGAGATCTAGTACTGGGTATGGCATACCAATTGGGCGTATGATGAATATTTTTATAACAGAAAGACGTATGAGGAATATAATTTGCAGGCGTATGATGAATATTGTTTTGATTTGTGCGTTCGCCTACTCAAAAGTTTGTGCAAATTTGCACAAATTGTACTTTATTTGCCAACAGAAGAGAGAGGGAGAGTGAGTGATAGCGATCAAAATGTTGAGAGTTTGGTTATTGAGAGCTTGCAAATATCTACTGCAGAATTTTTTCCCAGTAGAAACTTGCAGCTGTTTTATGAAAACTTGCCGTTAAATGTAAATAAATAGTAAAAGAGAATAAATTTTGTGCTTACTCTTCTAATGGAAAATTTTTTCATGGAAAGTACGCGAACAGATTAGATTTTTAAATCACTTATATTGAATTAAAGACGTATCAAAACCGTTTTTTTTGTTTTTAATTTTTCGTTGCTATAAAACCTGGGATTTGGTTAATAAGTTAAAAGTCTTTACAGTTCTTAGGATTTATGGCGGTTGGAAAATATCAGTTGTATTGCTATAAATCATACGCTCCCCTATACCCATATTCTAAGCTCATAAATTTTTTTTAACGTGGCATAAAATAAATCTTAAAGTTTTTCTTAGCCCTGGATTTATAATGAAATTTTCTTTTGAAGACCTCTTGATGCCTTTCCCCCACCTACATTTGATTAATATGTGTAACATGAGTAAAACAGCAAAAGGCAAAAACTGAACCTAATTGAATTTCACGGTAGTTGCTGGTGTAAAAAAGAAAAACACCAAATAATACAAGCATGTTTATGGCATGTTGGCATATTGTTTTTATGCAACCCCCTCAACAGCAGGAGATTAGTTCATGAATTTTTATTAGACAAATGTGTGTAATTTTTCGGGCATATTTGTTTTAATAAATATTAAATATTACACATACGCGTAAGGCTCAACGCACAATGTTAACCGTAGACGTAACCAGCAAGGTGTTGTAGGCTACTTACTACAACACCCACTCAACAAAACATGGATGCTGGAAAACAATTCAAGCTAATAAACATATTTATGCGTTAGTTTTATATGATAATGCCATTGGGGAGCAAAGAATGGATCTGAAAGGCTCTCTAAAACACACACAGGAATGGGGAGAAAACAAAATAAGGCAAAAAAAAAAAAAAAAAAAACAATAGCAGCAACCCGACCATAGCAGAAGTGTGGAAAATACTAAAGTTTTATGCATGTAAATGAAAGCTGCCGAATGGCACCAGAGACTATGGTCCACAATGCGAAAGAGATCACAATGCTCGCAAACGATGGAAGCGCACACGGCACGTGTCCTCCTTAGTCATATTAGACTGGGTGGTTGGCTGGCTGGTGAATAACTTGCATGTGGCTCCGCCGAAACGTACTGAGGCGACCCTACAAAATCAAACCTTAAGCCCCTAAAGTATGCTACAAAAAATTGTTATTCCACTGCGTGTATTTCCCACTTCTACTATTCTATGCTCTTATACCTGCTTACATAGAAGAGCAAAAACGAAAAAAACACCACCAAAATCATTAACAATTCTGCAAAAAGCAAAAAAAGAACACAAAACGAAGCTGAAAAAAAATCTCAACCAAGGCAAAGGCAAAACGAAAGGAAAATGATGATGGCATAAAAAATCTTATGTTAAGTGGTCTAGTAGTGAGTGTGAGTGTGAGTGAGCATCCAGCTTGTGTACGCCTTAAAGTATACTAAGTGTTTGAAAACATATTTGTAGTTAAGAACATTTTTGCGTTTGCCTTGTGGTAGGCATACTCGTATGTGGTAGTTTTATTTTGAGATTAGATGTATGTGTGGGTGTGTGTTTTTGTAACTGTCAGTTATTGCGTTTAACTCTAAACTCAAGAGCACAAGAGTACGCAAAAATATTTTTTCGTTGCCTGTTGTTGTTTTGTTATCAGGGACACGTTTTGTGCGTTGTTTCATAAGCAGTCATGTTTTTAGATCATCTCCCATGACGTTTTCCGATTTTTTTTGCCATTCTAAGCATTTGGTAACAAGCGAATATTATTTGTGTAAACATTTCTATGAAATGGTTTTGCTCAACACCTGAAGGCAGAAAGATTGGATGGGTTTATAAAAAATCATAGTAAAAAAATAATATGTTTTGTTATTAGTTTGTATGGGAAAATATTTTTTGAAAGTGGTTACATAATCTAAACTACGGTTATAAAAAAAAAAACAGTCTTGAGGTTTCTTTGGTTGGGAGCAACATATCTCTCTATGGACCCATCGGGGCCTTATGCCGTGTGAATGTTAGAGGTTTTAAGTGTACTTTATATTTAAAATTTTAACAAATCAGAAAATATGCACCTCTCTAGGGCTTCAATTCAATATATCTAAATTTATTTATGAACCTATCTGGGTCCTAATTGGTATGAGCATTGAAATCATTAGGACTTCTCATACTAACCTTCCGATGAATCGGAGGAAAATTAAAGCTTTTATTGGTGCTTTTACGGCGCCTACATATTTGAGTTAAGGATCGTTAGTGACTTAGCGACTTTGTTAAAATGTTCGTTCATTGTGTGGCTTCCGACGTTATTTTAGGATTTGTTTTGCAACCTTTTACAATAATGCTGCAATAGCTTGTACAGATTGTGTGCTCAGCTTATTTATGAGCTCAATGTCATTCCTTCTAATCACAGCTAATATTTTCCCCGAATCTAATTAATTCTGGAAACCAAAACAACGGAATTTCATTATTCCCCCTTTGTATTACTTGGCTAATAGATTTCAATTGATTTTGATCATTAAATGATTTCTTCGAAACAGTATGCCTTTAGTTTGAAATCTCCTTTGTTTGCTTTCATTGAAAATAAAAAAAAACTCTTCTTATTGTACAATAACTTTGAAAGCCATTGTACAAAGAGGAAAGCGTCTTGAGTTTGTAGAAATCGTTTGCCTTTTGCTCTTGGCTAATTTCTTAAAGCTTTTCTATTCTATTCAGCCTTGTATTGTTTGTTCCTTTAGACATGGCTACGCTATGATGCTGCGTTAAGTTGATGAAAAGGAATATGTTTGAGTTGGGGGTGGTGATTTTAAGTACTATGCCAGAGTAGTGTAAGATACGGAACATTGAGGTGTGGCAAGAGCTGTGTTTCCAAGAAACTATTGAATGTTTGGTTTGGTCATAAAAATGGTTTTGGTTTGAATAAAATGTTATTTAAAATTTGGTGAATTTATGAAAGATTTAAATAAGACTATAAGAAATTACTATCGGTTCAAAAAGGTTTTGTTTGTCCCTCTGTTTCAATGGGTTGTAGATTGAGAATTATTTGTGAGATAAATAAATCGTTATATTGGCAGAACATGTTCTTGGTTGCGTATATGTGATTTTTGAATTAATATGAATCATACAAATCATTGCTCCAAATCCTTAGACATTGTGTGGATACCAGAGAACTGCATGAGACCCAAAACGTAACACTCAATAGCCACTTTTGGCCAAATCAATTGTCTGTATCACATGCCACGTAAAAGCAAAGTTAGGTAGAAACACACGCACAAATACAATCGAGTGAGAGATGCGCGAACGTTTTAGTAAACGTTCAGTGGATGTGATCTTCAACTCAGATGAGTGCCATATGAAGCCAAAGCAAGCAGAGGAATGTTACATCAAGTTTATAGATATAGGATTAGATTTGGTTTTACCAGTAAAGTACGTGCTGTCTGTCTCCGTCTGTTCAAAAATGACAGACTTACTTCCATTTTTTTTCTTTACCCATGCCATTACAAACCACGCAAATCTCATATTTGAAAGGTAGCTGAGTGTGTGTGTCTTCTATTCATTTGCGCTCAATGTGAGTCCTCGTGCGTATTGCTTAAAATGCAAAATATGATTGGCAATATGCTCATCCTCAAAAACACTTACAATGGCTCAACGAATTAAAAGGAGCATTTTATGCTTTGGTCGTTGAGAGTCGTAAGCGTCAACAACGATTGCTGGTATAAGGTGTGAGCGTGCCATTCCCTTCATGTCTTTCGTGTGCATTCATTTTCAATGTGGCTTGCTGCTGTTCTCTGGTGGATACCACTGATAAGCGCAATTCTTGGCCGATGTGACTGACGTTTTGCACCAAGTATGCCAATCATCTCGCAAAATAGTCCAGTAGGTCTATGACATAAGTCGATTTGATTAAAAAGTGATATTTTTGATAGAAAATGTTCTTGCTGGCAGATATGTGACATTTTTTTAAGCCCACACCTTAGTCATTCCGTTTGTAACACCTCGAAATATTGATCTGCGACCCCATAAAGTACATATATTCTTGACCGTCACGGCATTCTGTGCATATCTAGCCATGTCCGTCCGTCCGTCTGTCGAAATCACGATAGTCGTCGAAGGCGAAAAGCTATCCGCTTTAAATTTTGCACAGATACGTCTTATTGATGTAGGTTGTTAGGGATTGCCATATAAAACGATCTCCCAATTTGACTTCTGAGCCCTAACAAGCCGCAATTTTTATTCGTAAAGACTGAATTTTGCACGTAGTGCTCTGCTACCACTTCCAACAACTGTTTCAAGAAAGGTCAAAATCGGTCTATAACCTGATATAGGTCTTATATATAACCGAACTTCCGATTTGACACCTTGAGCCCTTAATTGTTATTTCATTTTCATTTCAGAAGAACTCATTAAAATAAAAAAAATTGATTTTTTTTAAAAACCGTGGGTTCAACATGTTCTTCTTTGCGTATGCTTTTTTTCTATTAATGCGAATCATACGCTTAGATGGGCCATAAATTACTATCACTTATACGCTCCAAATGTTTTAATACTGAACGAAATCCCCCTGGAGAGCACAATCTTTTATCTATTGGACTGAAATTGTCCACATAATGTTCGTTTATGGAGGCCACCGTAGGACAGAGGTAAGCATGTCCGCCTTTGACGCTGAACGCCTGGGTTCGAATCCTGGCAGAGACATCAGAAATTTTTTTTCGGCGGTGTTTATCCCCTCCTAATGCTGGCGATATTTGTGAGGTGTTTTGCCATGTAAAAACTAAACTTTAAAGAGGTGTCGGTCTACGGCACGCCACTCGGACTCGGCTATAAAAAAGGGGCCCCTTATTATTGAGATTAAACTTGAATCGGACATCACTCAATGATATGTGAGAAGTTTGGCCCTGTTCCAGCCAGTACCCAAGCTTAGTATGTCTTTAATCAGCCCTGATGTAGCTCTCATATGAACCTATTTTACTCGATGTAGATGAAATTTTGCATATATTTTTCTGATTTGACTTTCAATACCAAACCAAGCATAGTCCAAATCAGCATCGTACATGTTATTTGTATATAAATAAATCGATCTCCTGAATTGACATTTCTTCAACTATAAAATGTGTGACCCGGTTAAGCATTATACGTTGCTACTAATTTTTATGATATTTTCCAACCTTATGCTTTAGGTTAAGATGTTTAAGAGCTTATTAAGGATTGACAAAAGGCGTTTGTAAATAAACACGGAATATCAGTTATCAGTTGCGTACAATTGCTTGTTAAAATAAATATTTATGATACGCATGACTGTCCTTAAAAGAGTCAGCGTCAATTTGTTTGCATCCATTTCTTAGGGTAAGCGTCAGCGGCCATCGGCATGAGAGCTCAATATGAAATGTAATGTAAAACCACTTGACGCTAACTCAGTTATACGCTCGAAATCGATCACTTATAATTAATCATACGTATCAAATAAGTCTCTTTAAAAATTTGCACAATTCTATGTTGTGTGTGAAGATTAGGCTCTCCTCCATTTTTTGATTTCGATAATTTTCGATAAAGCACCCTGAACCATTTTTCCAAACATGTGACAATCTTTAATAAGGTGGTAGCTTAAAAAACAAAATTCCCTTAGTCTACCGCTTCGGTGAAAAAAAAAACCAAAATATTTATGGAGCTCTATTAAAATGACAATTAAAAATCTCATTACCAGATAGATGAGGCTAAATCCCAATTGGCTTCGTTTTTGATAGGCATTTGTTGTCTTTGCATTGTGCCTGGGGATTTCGTACTAAGTACTCAAAGGAAGACATATAACCTCATGCTTATGCTGTACAATTAAATTCTTTTACAGCATACAGCTCTTATAAACAGTTTCGTGCCATCCTTAGGTAAAATATATTCTCATTTATCTGGAAACATAGGGAAGACGGCAAGGTGGAAGCGTGTATGAAGAAAATATATGGGGTCGTTTTGTTCTTATGGCTCTTGGTTTCTTTTTGCTCTCTATGCTACAGGAATGCTGTCTGAGTAGCTTTATTTTATTCCAAATGATTGCTTATAGGGGTCACATAAAACAACATCTCCACCACTCTTGGGTGTCTATGGTCTATAAGCATAGAGGATCAGCTATGCCCATTATGTTGTTAAAGAATACCTGAAGCAATGGCAAACACTTTAAGCGATTTAAAGAACTATATAAAAAAAAAACAGAACATCCCCTGCACTGAACAAAAAAAAGACATTTTAAAGCAATGATTTATGTCTTAAATACTGTTCCACCTACTAAAGCTTCATAGATTTGTGAAAGAGTATACGAGTACTAGAAGAAGTACCCTTGAAACAAAATGCGAAGCGCTAAATTTAACTCACAAGTGTTTGCTGTAGTTAACGAAAGGGTGATAAATGCCATAGAAATTTTTGAGTTAAAAGGAAGGAAACAGTTAAAGAAGATTGTCCAAATCTCTTGTTCAGTATTGTGTTTCTTGTGAATGGCAACGAAAGCGTTGTTTTTTTTTGGGGGGTAGGGCGGAAGAATAACTAGGACATTTCAATGCTAGTTTTTCTTACAATGAGTGTGTATATAACTTGTGTTGCTCTAATTTAAAAGGGGAAAAAGTGTAGGAGCAGTATGTTACAAATTTAGATTAGTGAAAGATAAAAATTTAGATAAGTGACACATAAAGTTTATCATAGGCTGAGGAGGACATGCGGATTTTAATTTATTTGCTGGAAAAAATTATGGTTGTTATGTCTTATGCGTAGGTTGAGGAAATGAGCAAATAATTTTGCAAATATGTTTATATTAGAAATAAAATGTAATTATGGCTATGATTTCCATTTTTCCCAAACGCTTACCTTATGAGGTTTTTTTTATGTAAATAACGTCATAATTTTATATTTTTGGGTAGCTTGGTGCGTATTATGAATATTAATTTTTATTCATAGTAGGATCTGGTGGCGTATAATCATTTGCAATACCTCCATACCAATTGATTGTTTGGGTAATTTTCTTATATTCGCTTAGAATGCTATTTTATGTATAAATAGTTGTCTTATTCAAAATCTTTTCGCAATATTTTCTGTTTTAGTGGTATTTAGCTTACGGTTTTTGCTTTGTGCTGGCAAAACTTTTGAAATTTATGTTCTAGTGGCAAATAACTTAAGTTTTTTTTTGCCACTGCTTTTAGTTTTACCGTAACTTAACCTACTATGGTTCAATGTTTAATATCTTGTTAGTAAAGTTTTCGTAATAGTTACAAGAAATCGTTAAATATTTGCCCAACTAAAAAGTGTGTTCATTAAAAGTTTGAGCTTTTTTCCTTTTGATTTTAATACCATAAAGCAAAGGCAAATGTTTGCCAAGATAGACAAGCAGGAGCCACCATCCAAGGCTTTTACAGTTTTTAGGTGTATATTTACGCTTTGGGAAGAAGGGGTGGGTAATATTGTAAAGTGAAGATTAATATATGCAAATTAGGTTAAAATGAATGATAATGCAGAGTATAGAAGCAGCATAAATGTAATGGGAGGAAGAGGGATTTTTCTAAAGGATAAGTAAAGTAGACATTGTTAGTGAAGACTTTATTATCAGAAAATATGAGCGTTTAACAGTTGCATATGTTACAAGGCAACTAAATGGAGTTTGGTTTAGTAAGAGAAGATATGCTAAGACAGATAATGAAACGAAGGGGATAAGAAAGTTACTTGCATAAAACCGAATTGGGAATGTAAAAACTCTATCAGTCTTATTTACAAAACTTAATGTAGATTGTAAATAGGTTTATTTAAGGGTTCTATAAAGGAAATCTGTCAAATAAACCTATTTCAAATCTACATTAAGTTTTGCGAATATGTTAATTTTTTATTTAGGGTGCATAAACTTGATTATGTTATAGTCCATTTTCGGAGTATAAAAGCAACATGCAGAAGCTATGTAACGATAAAATACATCTGCAAGTTTAAAAGTCATTCAACACAAATTTCACATAATTCTAAAAAGTATTTATTGCTGTGTATTTTTTTATTTATTAATTGCTGTGTTATTCTTCTGAAATAGTCACGTATTCTATTACTGCTTTGATGTTTATTTACCTTTGTAAAAACCAAGTTTTTGCATTGCATGGTTCATGTAGGCGTATAATAGTTTTTAATTGAATTCGAATCAATCATACGCTTCATAGGCAGCAAGCAATCATACGCTCTAAGGGACAAAACAATCAGCTTTCATTTACATTGTATTAATATGCGGTTTCATAATAAAATTCCCAAAATATTCTCGTGTTTGTTTTTAGAATTCAAATCAATCATAGGTGGCAAGGCAATTATACTCTCTAAGGGACTAAAAAAACATAGTTTTTCAAATGAATTTTTCAAAATAGTATTTTCGTTTTTTGGCCCATCTAATGAATTTCGTGTCTTTTCCTTTTCTATTCGGTATTAATAAAAATTGTTTTTCTCACTATTGCTTATTTGTCTGTTTTGTTTTTTTTCTTAAACTGTCAAGCTGTCATAAACTGTGATTTTCTGTTTTTTTTACTCATGCATTTTTATTCAAATTTAATTTTTTTCCAACTCTCTAGCGTTAAAATGATGAAGCGCCAATCATGCCAAGTGTGGTGGCATGCAATAAAATAAATGCATAGACTACATGCACTTTGCCATGGTGCTTGAGTGATTGCTGAGAGTGCGGGGGAGACAAATGTTTACTTTTGATAAATAAACTGATATTTAGTTGCTGTTGCCGGGTGCTAGTCTGTTTATATCCGGCTGTCGTTGTCGTCTACAACAACAGCGCACTAAGCTGCACTCGTAGTCTAAAATAAATATTTTATATACCGTGTTTTTAGTTTTTGTTTTGTGCTTTTTGTTTTTCCTTCTTTGGCAAACAAGCAAACAGCATTTTTTATTTGTTTCAATGCTCAGCAAATAGTCGGCGAAAATTATTGTTATAAAATATACAAAACAAATTTTATTAAATGCTGTTTATAGAAACGAAAACAAATAGAATTAAAGAAAATATTTTAGATAAAAAAAATGTCGCGCTTTGCATGAGATACAATTTATTTTAAGTAGGAAATATTTCAAAAATATATAAAATTAAAAAAAAAAAAAAAAATTAAAAATAAAAATAAAACAAGTAAAAGCGGGTGGGCGAATGTTGGAACCCACCACCATGGATTCTGCAAAAAGAAATTATACAAAATAAATTTAGTTGAAGGGCATAATTTTATTCTACATACCAAATTTCTGCGTAACTTGGAAGCTATATCAGGTTATAGACTGATTTGGACCGTATTTGGCAAATTTGATGAAAGTTAAAACAGAACAGCCAAATCGGACAAAAATTGAGGCTTGTAAGGACTCAAGAAGTGAAGTCAAATCGGGAGATCGGTTTATATGAGAACTATATCAGGTTATAGACTAATTTGGACCATACTAAGCAGAGTTGTTGGAAGTCATAACAGACCACTACATGCTCAGTTTCAGCCAAATCGGACAACAATTGTGGCTTGTAAGGGCTCAAGAAGTCAAATCGTGAGATTGGTTTTTGTTGGAGCTATATCAGGTTATTGACCGATTTGGACCGAACTAAACGGAGTTGTTGGACGTCATAATAGAACACTAACGGCGAATTTTCCAAGTAATAAACCAAGTATGGTCCATACTTGGTTTGACTGTTGGAGACAAAAGTGTAAATCATTATGCAAAATTTTAGCAAAATCAGATAAGAATTACGTCCTCTATAGGCTCATGAAGTATAATCGGAAGATTGGTTTTTATGGGAGCTTTATTAGGTTATGAACCGACTTAGATCATACTTGACACAGTTGTTGGAAGTCGTAACAAAACGTAACAAAATTTCAGCCAAATCAGGTAAAAGTTGCGCCCTCTGGCGGCTCAAAAAGTCCAGATCTACATCACATTATGAACCGATTTAAACCATACTTAACATAGTTGTTAAAAGCAAAAACGAAACACTTCATGCAAAATTTCCACCAAATTGGATAATAAATGCGCACTCTAGAGGCTCAAGAAGTCAGGATCCGAGATCGGTTTATATGGCAGCTATATCAGGTTATAAACCGGTTTTCACCATACTTGGCACAGTTATTGGAAGTCATAACAAAACACCTCATTCAAAACTTCAGCAAACCCACCAAAAATTGCGTCCCCTAGTGGCTCAAGAAGTCAAGATCAAAGATCGGTTTGTATGGCAGCTATATCAAAACATAGATCGATAAAGCTCATTTACAATCCCAAGCGAGCAGCACTAATAGGAAGTATTTGTACAAAAACGCCTAGCTTTACTACTGCGAAAGTTAGCTTGCTTTCGACAGACAGACATACAGACGGACGAACGGACAGATAAAAATCAAGAATATATATACAATACTTTATAGGGTCTTAGATGAATATTTCGAGAGGTTAAAAACGGAATAACTCCATTCCTCCATTCCCATCCTCTGGTGGAGGGTATAAAAATATGGCTTCTATTATTTTCCCTGAGTACAAATAATTATATGGTACTAGAGTGCGTATTAGTTATTCAATTAGAATTAAAATAAATCATGCGTCATGAATGCACTCAGTTTATTACTGCAAAGTAACTTCTTAAACAAATTAAATATTATTTAATGTTATCATTTTACCAATAAAATATTTGTTATAAATATATGACATGACAAGGAAAAACTCTAAAAATAAATATAAAAAATTTCAACTAAAAATTTTAAGATGATAAATAAGAGAGTAACAAAGTTCATAAAGGAAGTAAGGAACTTAAAAGTTCGGTGCTATTCAATGCAGAAGAGTTCGGTGCTATTCAAATTGCTGCTTAACTATGCCTCTTGTAAAGAATTTGTACAGTTAAATCCCGCAGAAGTAGCAGTTAACTCACACTTAGGTACTACTTTTCCATCAAACATGATGTTCTTTACATTTTGTTACCATATTTTTTTCTTATTTTATTCTTTATTCCAAAGTTTTTTTTTTATCGTGACACATTGTTTTGCTTATTTTTGTACTTAAACTTTTTGTAACATATTTTATAACCTCCCCAGGAAAGTCATCCATCTAGCCTTTTCCATCGTTGTCCTTATGCCTTTCTTCAGACTTTTTAACAACGTCATCATTTTTGTTGTTGTTTATATAAGTCATGTTTAGGGTGATTTATTTCCCTGGCTAATAACATTCTCTTTTATCGCAAAACATTTATTTGCCTTTTTAATGGTTTGTTAATATCGACAATAACATAAACATTAACAAAGAAAATAAAAGAAGAACCGAAACAACAAAGTTTTTGTTAGATCTTAGCGGACATTAGCCAACTAATGGTGCTGTTCCAATTATATACAAACACAAAAACCTCACCCCTACTGACACTCAAACACTTAAGGCCCTTTTAAGTGTGCCACATTAAATCAAGGCAAAAAATTAAGTTGAGAAAAGTGAAAGTCCGGAAAGGCGAAATCTTAACTTTGCCATCATTTATCATAAGAAAGTTTAGGATTTAGCAATGCGTACAAGAATAATTATGTGGCCAGTTCGTTTGTTTTAGTTTGGTTTTTTTTTCTGTGTGTGGGCGATACAAAGATTTTCTTTTGGGTTGTATTTTAATCTAATTTTGAAATGTTACTTTGGTTGGAGGGGGTATAGGTATTGAAACTTTTTTCCAAACAAAAGTAATAAAAAATGAATTTATTTGTGGTAGAGGCGAAAATGCTTATTCACTTCTATAAATAGTTTTTGGAGTGTGACAAAGCGCTTTAGGCGGAGAAGAGTTCTTAGGATCGTATGATTCATTTTAATACAGATATAACAACTCATCCGAACCCTTGGACTATTTGTATATACATAGGTAGTAATGTAAGCTTGAATTTAAAAATATAGCAAAATATTGATAAATAAACAAAATTGGGAGATCCACGATTGCCAATACAACTCACTGTTCTAAACCTCAGTTAAATCGGGTAATAATTTCCCTTGTTATGAGATTAACACCCTATGCCGGAAATCGGTATATGTGGCAGCTATATCCAAATTGGGACCATATTGGTTTCTAATGACGAGGAGTTTAATATAACATACTGTTCCAAATTTGGGCGAAATCAGACAACAAAAACGCCTGTTATAGGCTTAAGGCTCTATTCTCTGAGATCGGTCTTTATGGCAGCTATTTCCACAACGGGTCAGGACTATATTGAATTCGAATGTTGAGAGGATTAATATAACTTACTGTTCCAAATTTGGGCGAAATCGCTTTCTATGGGCTTACGACTAGGATGATCAGATAAGTTTTTGAAAACCGGTTTTCGGTTTTTTGGGCTCATTGTACTAATCGATTTCTTGAAAATTAAATTTTAGCGTTTTTGATAAATCGGTTTCTTGTTAAAAATAACCCGTTTCTTACCAATGGTTCATTTCTAACCATATTTTGTGATAAATAACACTTTTATTGAAGGAAAGTCTTACAAAAATTTATCAAAATCCTTATACAAAAATTCCATCAACATTTGAGAAAAATTATATTACATTTAATTTGATTAAAATTAATCTTTAAGAGAATTTTTAGTTTTAATTTGTCATTATAGAAAATTTCATTGAAATTTTGTCTTCTTTAAATCACAATCAGCGACCGAACTAATGTTGCCTCAGAAACTAAAAAACAGGAAATGCTGGTCGACTTTTGACTAAAGGTTTATTTATAAAATTTTGAAAGGGTTTAATTAAAAAAAAAAAACCGGTTTTTTCAAAAACTTAAACCGGTTTTTTGAAAAATCTAATTTTTCGAATTGTTCTTAAAACTGTTTTTTATGAAAAAGCCGGTTTATTGATCACAAAAAAAAACTGATTGTATGTCTGGGGATTAATACAACTCAATGTTACAAATGAAGGCGAAATCGATTTATAAAATCGCCTTTTATGAGCCAAAGACCCTATGCCGAGATATCGAAGCGGGATCTGATTCAGTTTGGATATCAAGGGCTTAGTACAATTCACCGTTTAACATTTCAGCAAAATCTTGTATTAAATGCTCCCTTTATGGGCTCAAGATCCAAATTTTTTAATTCTGTGGCGTGATTGCAACGTACAGAAGGGCAGAAGGGTTGACATAGGGACATCATCAAATCGTTTTAGGATTTAACGACGATTCGTAATACTTTGTAGGACCGGAAATGGATATTTTAGAACCTCCATTTATGAATTTCAACCAATACTAGTTAACAGTAAGAAAATGCGTTGGTCATTTTAATCAGATCATTTTTATACCCTCCACCATTGGATGGTGGAGGGTATAAATCGAAATATTCTTGTAAGACCCCACAAAGTACATATATTCTTGATCGCCATGACATATTAAGTCGTTTGAGAAATGTCCAAAAGCTCTCTAACTTTCGAAGGAGTAAAGCTAGGCGCTTGAAATTTTGCACAAATGCTTTCTATTGGCGTAAGTTGGTTGGGATTGTAAATGTGTGATATAGGTCGGTGATATAGGTGCCATATAAAACGATCTCATGATTTGACTTCTTGAGCTCTTAGAGGGCACAATTCTTATCCGATTTGGCTGAAATGTTGCACTTTGCGTTTTGTTATAACTTCCAACATCAGAGCTAAGTATGGTTCCAATCGGTTTATTAACTGATATAATTGCCATATGAACTGATCTCCCAATTAGACTTATCGGGCTTCTAGAGGGCGCAATTCTTATCCAATTTGGTTGAAATTTTACATATGGCGTTTTGGTATGACTTCCAACAAATGTTCTAAGTATGGTCTAAATCGGTTGATAACCTGATATAACTGCCATATAAACCGATTTCCCGATTTGACTTCTTGAGTCTCTAGAAAGCGCGTTTACCGCCCGATTTGAGTGTAATTTTACACAGTGACTTTTTCTTTGACCCTATACATATGTGCTTAATATGGTTAGAATCGGTCCATTACCTGAGACAGCTCCCATATAAACCGATCTGCTGATTTTACTTCTTGGGGGTTTGGAGGGCGCAATTCTAATTCTATTTGGCTGAATTTCGAGCAATGACTTCTGCTATGACCTTCAATAAGCGTGCCAAATATGGTTTGAATCAATTTATAACCTGATATAGCTCCCATATAAGCCGATCTCCCGATTTAACTTCTTGCGCTTTTAGAGGTCGTAATTCTTATCCGATTTGTTTGAAATTGTATACAATGACATCTACTATTGTCTCCAACATCGAAGCCAAGTATGTCCCAAACCGGTTCATCTGATATAGCTCCCATAGCAATTCTTACTTATTGTCCTTTATTTGCCTATAAAGAGACGCCGGACAAAGAATTTGACAATTGGGGGCCATGGTGGAAGGTATATAGGATTCAGCCAGGCCTAACTTAGCACGCTTTTATTTATAAAAATTTTCACTTTTCATTTGTTAAAATTCTTTGGTATAGTTTTCAATGCTTGGTTTGTTTGTTATTTCCTTCTTAATATGCATTTCTCTGCATTTTGCAATATCAGTGTCTCTGCGACCATATATGAAGTCAGTATAACAGCATTAATTAAAAATACACACCAGTATATTCCTACCATTGTACTTAGCGTTCATGTAGCGAACTCGGATTTCTAGTACAGGGGTCGTGGGTTCCATTTCTACTAAATGCTTTGATTTGTGGCTAATGTACTATAAAAATGGACAAAAGTGGTCTAAGTAAAAATTTGAGAAAAGAGATTCGCTCTGGTATTTTCAGTGTCATGATAGTGATGTGGAAATTTCTAACCTGCGATCGTTGTTGTGTTATTTAACCAACTGCAAATTTATATAGGGAACTGTGTGATAACAATGATGTTCTGATAGCTTGGCAACTAAAGTCAGCACCTTTTGATATGATATGTATGCCCAATGATTCTTCCAAACAATATATGATGTGGATAGTAACCTTTTAGCACTTGTCCCCTAATTTTTGCATAAAAATCAAACACTATTCTGAAATATGTTTCTTTTAAGACCCATATTGAAGAGATCGGTCTATATGCTTGGTTTGGGGATTTTGGGATGCGCATTCTCCACAGGATCCTCTTTGATATTTTTTTCTCATTTTAATCTTAAGATAAAGAGATATGGGTGCGTTAAAGTTATTTTATTATAAATAAAATAAATCATACGCCCCCAATAAACACCAGGTTATTTCGAAAAAAAAAAAATCTCTGCCCAAATTAAGTATTACCCACTATCATCTAGCAAAAATTATATAATTTTATGAACGTAAAAAGTATTGTTTGACACTCTCTGCTACTGATTGTTCATTAATATCCTTGGCAAAACTAAAATTTACTTCTTTTGATGTTTTCGACTTTTCAAAACACAAGTTATTTTCGTATATGGCTATATTTAGTATTTTCGACTTCTTTTTTGCTTGCAAAACCAAAGACAATGATTGAAGGCAGGAAGTTTTGTCGATATGTGTTGATGTCTGGATTCTATGTTGGCATGTGATAAATTACTTGGGGTTAACAAAAGATTATTCATCAGCTACGACAGCATGGCGGCAGTTTTTGGAGTAGGTGTGATACGGTTTGAGGTTGGCAAAAGTTTTGCCCAAAATAACGATAACAACAAAAGCAGCACACTCATAATAACGATGATGAGGATGAGAATGACGTTAACGGTAATGACAATGTCGTTGTTAAACATAATGGTGGTGATGGCGATGATGATTATGATGAGAATGATGGTGATGGCGAACATGCCATGAACATTTCTTAATTAATTTTGAATGTTTGGCATAAGCAGCTGCAAGCAGAGGTTAGCTGACAGCGGACAGAAGACCAACCAACAAACGAATTGCAGATAAAGTTTAATTTGTCACATTGTCTGTCTGTTTGTCTGTGCCAAAATTTTCATAATTAATGAAAGGATATCCCCGGGAAATGTGTGATAAGCGGATTATAATTTAAGCAGGATGTTTGCTATAAAAGACAAGACTAAAGACAAAATCAAGATTTTTTCTTCTTTCTGCTTTTGGCAATCGATCAACATGCTTGAAAGGCGTCAGGCTACTAAAGCCCTGTGTGTTTGCTGAGGATATGCTATCACAGCACTGCAATAACCTCACGCGTGGAGACTTAAGCGTTAATTGTTGGAAATCTGATATTTAATCATTTTATCAATACTTGACATACATTCTTGGTATGGAACACCACAATCAATACTACGTGCCTGGGTGTTGGCTTTTGTATTTAACATAATACAATGCAATCAAGAGTGGATGGAAGCAGTAGTAGTAGCAGCAGCTGAGAAAGAAGAAGAAGAAATGGTAGTTCATTATAAATAAAACCCATTGTCTGGCTAAATGTATTCAAGTTCAATAGTTGTGGTGTAGTGCGAGAGTGTTGGCTGTTGGGGAAAACCTCAAGAAAATTTCCACAATAATGGCAGAAACTTAAGATAAAATAGAAAGCAATTTACCATATTTTCTATAGAGCCAAGCGAACCATAGCCCGCCCCACACCAGCCAACAGCCAAACATACAATCCATTCATAGCCATCAAAGCTATACTCTATGCCATCGTGTTTAAGGGCAGGCATGTGTGATAGGTCCTTGTCTAACAGACAATAAAACATGCGATTGTACCAACGAGATAATAGAGTCCATGAAACAAAAGGCCTTTTCCCCCCAAAGCTAAGGAAAACTAAAAAGGGTTGCCGGCCAACAAAAGATATGGATAAACAAGGAGACAATTTCTAGCATTGAATATAAGAAGTTTCGCCATCTCTTTGGTAAGATGAAGAAATACAATTTTTTAGAGTAAGAGTAAGAGTGACCCCCACAAATAGCTGAGAAGTGTTGGGCTTTTTGGCTTTTTGTTATGCATCATTTTCTTTTTATAAATTTTTTGTTGTTGTACAAAGAATGACTTTTGATTTTATTGTTGAGGTTAATATATGCTGTGACTTTGAGTTGAAGTAGGCTCTTATTTGCTAAGGACTAATTCAAATATTTGCAAGTTTCCCTTTGTCATGCCAAAATTTTCCAACAAATGACTTTCAAATATTTCTTATATTTTTCTTTTTATTTACAACTGAATACAAATCCTCTTCTTGGCATTGCTTGTTAAATTTGCATACTCATATGTAAGTTCTTATCCCATATCTAATTCATGACTTTGGCTTGCCAGTGAAATGGGAAACAGAAACATAAAATTAACTTGTTTTTTTTAGGGAGCTTTCAAATTCTAAAAAGATTGCACTTGACAGGATATCCACCATTTAAAATGGTACTGTGAAATTCTTGGATTTTACAGTGTAGATTAGCGAGACAAGTTATAGACTCTTTGAGGAGACTTAATATTTAACAGATAAGCCAAAAGGCCAAGTTATGCTTTGGGTCTTGTCCTCAAGACTTAAACCGGGTGTATTTTTGCACAAGCCGAGAGCCTATTGATCTGCAAAGGATTCTAATGAAGTTCCAGTAGCAGACAACATGTTTCGGCCTGATATAACCACCACAGTTTTTTGGTCTTTGGAGTTCAACATTCTAAGCCTTCACCCGAACTTAAGATCTGCCGCAAAAATGCAAATATGCCCGTGAACATTCTATTAAGGAACAGGGGCAAACTTTGCACATATCAATTCCAGCAGTCGGATTCAAGTTTAAGCTCAATGATAAGGGACCTCATTTTTATAGACGAGTCCGAACGGCGTGTCGCGTACTACATCTCTTTGTGGAGAAGTTGTCATACGAAATGGTACAGCAATTCACAAATGTCGCCAGCATTGGGATAACCACTGTTGAACATTTTTTTGATGTTCTCGCCAGGAAAAACTAACATCTGCGCTACAGTAGAAACAAACGCAGACCACTTTCGGACCGATTTGCCTTCTCTCACCAATAGCCAAGAAGCGCGAGGGATTACTCCACACGAGTCTCGTTGGAGAATTTCCATCCGCCACTCGTCAGTATGGATTTCGAAAACTGCATAGCACAATAACTATCGCATCATCGCACACATTTGCTGTGGCTTCAATCAGCCCAGGCCATGTTATAGGATGGTTCTCGTGGCACTGGACCTATCGAGGGCATTTGACACGGTCAGCCATGACAAACTTTTTGGGAACATCACCAACACGTCTCTTCAGTCAGACATGAAACGCTGGGTCTAGAATTATCTGTGTGGGCGCCAGCCGTTTGAAAGCCCCCTAGAGTGAAACAAGGAGTTCTCCAGGTTGGGATGATATCTCCGGCACAGTTTAACCTCTATCTTTCCTCTATTTCACCCCCTTCAAGACGACATTAAGATCGTATCATTTTCGGACGAATATACGATCATGCCATCGGGCCCCACTCCCCATTGATGGCATATTTGATAGGTTTAACGTTGAAACCCCGTAGAGTGAAACAGGAAGTTCCCCAAGGCGTGGTGATATCTCCTGCATTGTTTAATCGTCCGTATCATATGCGGATGGCATCTGCGATAGATTTAACGTCTGCCTCACCGATCTTTCCGCTTATTTCGCTATAAGAGATTTGAAGAAATTCGCCACCAAATCTTTAACCACATTATTCACTACATACACGCATGAGGTGAAAGATAAGCCGAATTTGAAACTCGATAGAGTAACGTTAACGTCCATCAAGTCTCCCAAAATACTTGGAGTCACATTTGACAGCTTTTGTATATTCCGATCACACACCCCAAGAATTAGCGATAAGGTCAAAGGTCCTCAATTCAATTGCCGGCAGCACTTGGGGTGCTGACAAAGCAATTGACCTGTCTGTGGTAAGAAATGCAGCGCCAGTGTGGTCTTGTCAGCTATGTGATACGCAATGGAATAATATTCTGATCTGTCAGAATGCCGGTAGAAATGCGACGAGCTGTCCGCTCAGTTCTCACGTGGACCACCTTCATTAGGTGTTTCCACCAGTGCGAAGTCATAACTAGCTGCTGTCTAAGCAATTCCTTCTTGGTTGTTATAGCAGAAAATATCTAAAACATAATTTTGTGGAAAAGCATCCACCGCCCAGAAGCCTTTATGTGGATCTACATGATATTGAGCGAGAGGTAAAGCACTACAAGAGAGAACCTCTAGATCAAGCAACATATCAAGCGAAGCGTATCTGGACAACATTAATGCAGGAATGGTAGCAGTACCGGGTGAATGTGGTCATTGTAGAGTGAACGCATCCAATTGCTCCTGAAGAAATTGACCTCTCCCTCAAACCAGCATTCCATCAGAGCAAGGATTGATGCCAACATGCAGGATGTCCTGATTATCACCTGTTTCACTGTCCAGCCAAACCTACTCTACTGAGATCCAGATAACGCAGGACGCACACCAACCTTGTATCCAAAATTCCTGGATCTCGTTATCTATCGTTAATTTCGTATCCCCTTTATATATATATATAGAAGCAATATCAATGTATTGACCTATTAAAACCAGTTGGAAATCATAAGAGAAATCATTGTACAAAATTTTACCCCAATACGATGGAAATTTCGCCCTCTATAGGTTGGGCGAAATATGGAAACTATATCAGGTTTTGGGCCAATTAGAACGATTTTTTAAAATACTCAACACGAAAGATGATTGACAAATGTTTGATTGGGATAAATTCAAGATCGGATCGCCAATTTTTTTGTTAAATTTTGCAAACAGTAGAACTTTGCCGATAGTATCGATGGGAAAAATATCAAGCGATATTCAGCCAAAAACTAATATATCGATAGTGCCATCGATATTTTGGCGGCTCTAATTGGAAATCTATTAATATTGGGAGAAATCAAATATGCATTGGGATGCCATTAATATTTGCCTTTGTTTTTCCTATTTTTTCCCAAAACCTTTAATTTAGCTTAAAAGTATGCTACATTTTTTAGCTTTAGCAAAAACCATTAATTTTAGTTTGTTATTTCCTATTATCCAAAACTTTATTTTTCTTAGTTTCTTTTTCGATTATTATTTGTTTTTATACAATTTATTTAAGCACATCCTCAAGGCGTATTAAGTTTCCTTTTCAAGATATTTTTCCACAAATTTACATTTAATTTACTTTGACTATAGTAAACCTTTAAATTTGCATTTTCTATTCATAAATTTTACTTTGTTTTCCAAAGAGCAGATCCTATTTTTATTTATTTTATTCTAGTTTACTTTCTATTTATGGCTTGTTCACTGTTGTACTCGTAAAGTGACAGTAAGATATGATAGTGAACTTTACATACAATTTATACCGCCAGGCAGCCTTGCCTTGCCTTGTTTGGCTACACTTCCTGTTGTAGGCAGGTCTTGGTCATAAACAACATACGACTTTTAGCTATTTTTATAGTTGACTACTTTCATTGTAATTGAGTTGATGGCACTTTTGAGTGAGTGAGTGAATTGTAGGCGGTAAATAAGGGAACTAACTAACCTTTGGGGTAAGCAAACAATATGGGTAAGGAAGGAAAAACGTCTCAAACATAAATCTTGTCTTACACGTCGGAAATCCTTGCAAATTCCCCATAAATACAATTCTGCACCCATGCTACTAATAGTCTATACTCTTCCCAGCCTATGATGATTACTTGTCAGTTACTTTATGACTTCAATATTGAGCACAGTTTCGGTGGAAAATTAAATTAAAACGTTTGCACTATTTATGACTTGCCTACCGCACATTTTTCAAATGAAAAATGTTTATTTCTTTTTAATCCATATATATGCATGTTCCCGGCCAACAATTGCCAACACGCACCAACCACTTCAATTTATGCATGTTTTAAAGTATTTATGAGTTTTGCTTTTAGCTGTCATTGTGGTCTTCTCTTTATGCCGCCACCAACAAGGCGCTGGCATACAGATCTCCCCAGAACATACAATACATAAAAATGAATGAATGGAAGCCGCCCTGGCATGGCCAAATGAGGCTGCACATCACAAATAAAATAAATATTTGTATAGCATTTTTAAAGTTTATGGTCATAAATGACCATAAGGAAACGAACGGAAAAAAGAACTATTATGCGGACTTGCGTAAAAGTGTCCCTGCACACCAAAGACCACCCAGTGCCAAGCATCCATGTATACAAAAAATGCAAATGCGAAATTGCTAGGTGGCTAGGATAAAGAGAACTCTGGTCATAAAACTGAGCAGTGAGCAGGAAACCCTCTCATAAAAATTGTATGCAAAATTATGCAAATTTCGTATATAAAAAAGATAGCAATTTAAGTATAACAGCAGAGCAAAAGGGTTTCGTTCGTTAGCTGTGCTATTGTGCTGATGGGGCAGCATACCTACGCTAACGGGGGCGTATACTTTATTTAAGCTTAAATAACTACTTTGGCATATTATCCACACGTGGCTGTGAACTATAGTTGGTATAATAAATTTTAACAATATTGGCTTTTTTTCTCCCTCGGCAATCGTGGCCAAGGGAAAAATGTTTAACAGAGTACGGTAAATAAGACGCATTTAATGTATTTTAGAGTAGCGATATCAATTCGTTTTTCAATTTTATTGATAGAGATGAAAAACTGCTGATCCCACTTTTGCATTTTATAAAGAGTCAAGTGATGAATATTTGAAGAGTGTGATAACTAGGAAATATTTGATGTTTTTTTGAAAACCGATATCAATTCGTTGTTCAATTTTATTGAATTAAGATTTTCACTTACGGAAATTGAAGAACTAATTTGTAGCTATTTGTCTTGGCACGCATCACTAAGTGAAGATTTGTGAAAAGTTTGGTAATGAGGAACCATTCGAATGTTTTTAGAGCAGCGAAATCAATTCCGTTTTCATCTTGTTTGTGGTTATTGTAATAATTATGAAATAGTGTGACTAATTGTTCTTAAACTGCTGAAAATTTTTTCTGATGGTCTCGCCAGGATTCGAACCCGGGCGTTCAGCGTCATAGACGGTTATGCTAACCTCTGCACTACGGTGGCCTCCACCACACATAAACAATTAAAGAATATTTGAAAATTACGGTTAATAAGAAGCATTAAATGAAGAATTTATGATTATGTTCAGACATTTTGAACCTAAGCGATCCGGTTTAAACTCTCACCATTATTGCTATCATGCCGAACACTTTTCAGCATTGACTGATCTTCTACGTTCCTTCCAAAATCATTGTTGTTGAACTTCAACATCTCAAAGTAAACAAAATGTTTGTGTACCACACCACAAATTGTAATAATGATAATGGTAGCGTTGCCAAACAAGGGTAGGTTATGAAAGTTTACGTTTGAGTAGCACCCTGCCATCAGTCTCACTTGGACGTTTTCGTCCATTATGATATCACAGGAACAGAAGAAGGAAGATGCCTTCTAATTCCTACCGTTAACCAATCCAGATCGCTTTAAAAGGCCCAAAAACTTGCGAATGTTCACATCCGCTAACTCCGACAGATTCAAAAAGAAATGAGAACCTAATGTGGAACTCCTTTTGACTGACAGAGCGGGACACACACACAAAAGATGTTCTATAGTCTCTTCTTCTTCGATGTCCTCACAGCTTTTTTCAAAGTCGTTACTGGCAACCTTCAGTCTGTCATCATGTTTTCTGATTAGACAATGACCTGTCATGACGGACACAATGACTGAGACGTGTGTTCCAGCCAGTGAGAGCAAAGCGGTAGACATCTTCAAGTCTAGATTAAGCCACATAATTTTGGAATGCTCACAGCCCCCTCTTTGTTATCATCTATCATTCATTGTCATCAGGGTCTGGTCCTGAAAACTTAACTTACATGTCGCTAGAGAATTTGTGCCGAAATTTATCCCAATCCGACTTTCTTCTGTTTAGCCGAGGGACAACTTCTGCAGTATTTTTTCCAAAGCTGAAACACCCAGTCCCATATTCTTGCGCTTATATCTTCCGATACAAAGATAATATCTAGTACCTCCTGCCTGTTTCTGGTAATAAAGGTCGGTTTATACCCTTTATTACAAATATATTCGATAAGCAGCTCACTCCTTTCATTGATATCCGAACTTCCCCATATCTGGTGATGTGAATTAGCCTCACTTCCTACAATGGGCAGAAGCGACTTCAACCAGCAACTTAAGGTTTGAAGGCGGCATCTCTGAATCGTGTGTCATATAAAGGGAAGCCAGCCTTCATGTATAATATCATATTCTTTCCAGTTTATTTTTATAAAGTTTCCTTTATACCCCTTAAATCAGGTCTTAGATCTCTGAATTGAAAATGTCGCTTTGTAATATATCTTACAATCTAATATACATACAACATCACACCAAATATATTTGAAAATCTTTGTATTTTGTATCATCAGTGTCTCTGCGATCATATTTGTAGTCAATATACTAAACAATTGTAAACAGCTGTTTTTGAAGGCTAAACCATCGCCATCTGCATTTTTGTCCTTAAGCTTCCAATTTTTTTTTTACTTTTTGCACTGTTGTACAAAATGTTCGCATAATTATTGCAGCACTCATAACAAAATGGTTAACCCTTGGTATGCATTCACTTGAATGCATTTTTAGAAACAGGCATACCATTATGATGAATCGTTAAAATAGTGCTTGAAGTTTCCAACATTAGTATTATGCGGGGTTCTGGCATTCCTCCCCCATACCGTTCACAAACAACACTTGGTTGGTCATAAACAAAACAAAACCAAGAGCTTAGTATGAACTTTATTTGATGATGGCCAATAAGGATGATGAAAAAGGATGTGGTCTGGTGGATGTATGTATGTGATAAATTGCAAGAGGTTAACAAATGATTATGGGCCCATAGTTTAAGTGAAATAGACAGGAGAATATGGCCATCATGATTTTGTTGATTTAGTAGAAGCCTCAGATTTATGGGGGAAAGGCTAATAGAAATCTATATGAGAGTGAGAAACATTAAATGCTCACCAAATATTGGTGAATAAGCATACAACATCACACCTACTATATATGATAGTTACTTCCCGTATTACTAAGGTTATTAGATGTATAGTTATTTGTTTGATTTTCTTATTATCGGCATATGATTATGAATAATAAGATTAAGTGCAGTAACATGAGACAAAGGGAAGAAATATTTAGGGAATATGTTAGTTTGGATACAAAAGTGTGGGAATAATGCATATGCGAGATGTTCAAAGATTAGTGAAACCTTTTATACCATATCATTGAGAGAAAATCTTCCTAATTAGTGAAGAAGTAAAACACCGATCATTAAATGCATTTTTAAATTTAGCATTGAACCTGTTTAATCATTATCCCTTTATCATTAAATAAAATCAGCTGACATGATCCATTATCCGGATTTAATGGGCAGTGTACGATTTTTTATGATTTAGAGTATCGCAATTAAATGTGGTTATATACTGCCAAGAGCAAAAATATCATCATATCCTATCACCAAATGTTGACCGTGACTGCTCCTCAATTGGTCCACCCGTTTAGTCCAATTTTGGCACACTCTTTTTCAACATTTCGGCCGGAATCTCACGAATAAATTCTTCAACGTTGTCTTCCAATGCTTTAATTGAAATGGACTTGTCTGTATAGACATGAGCTTTAACAGAGTCCCACAATAAATAGTCTAAAGACGTTAAATCGCCGGTCCGATCCCGTACGCGAAATAAAATGTTCACCGAACCCGCCTCTCAATAAGTCCATTGTTACGCGTGCTGTGTGGCATGTGGCACAGTTTTATTGAAACCACATGCCATGCAAGTCAAGCTCTTGCATTTTGGACAAAAAAAACGTAGGATATCATCTCACGGTAGCGCTCATCATTTACAGTTACGTTACGATTCGCATAATCTTAAAGAAGTACGTTCCAATGATGCGCCCAGCCCATAAACTATGTGTGACCTTTTTCAGAGGCATTGGTAGCTGTTGCAATGGTAAACGTAAATGGTTCGTGGTAAACGAAACGTGCGTGAGCCGTTTAAATTAGTTTTAACGAAATAAAAATTGTTACTGTATGGTATCAATGGATAGTGAAACAATAACGTGAATTAAAACCAAAACAATACCATATGGTATGTATAACGCTTTACGTAATCCATGTCATACGGTATTGTTTTGGAATTATCATGCATGCCATACGTTATTGTTTGGGTATTAATTCACTATCCACACCGTTGGTATCAACTTTTTTTTACACTGAAGTACACAGTTTTTGCAATATTTCTGGCAATTAATTTGGAGGCTGCATTTTTTGTATTTCAGCGATGTTGCGCTTGTATCTTGCGTTCTGTATCGTCAGTGTCTCTGCGACCATATATGAAATCATTGTATCTTTAAAAGGTGTCTGTAATGACAACTTCTGTATCATGGTTTATGTTTAATTTTTCTGCACAATTTTTTTACAACTCTCAATTATATGGAATGCTTGAGTTATTTATGAATTTAATGAACAAGATCTAGCATCTCTCATTACCACTAATTGCGTTTCCTTCCCATGTTGCCTGCAGTAACCTCAACAATGCAACTGCATTTTTTCTATGTTTTTTATATTTCGCACAAAAAATCCCTTGAAATCATAAATTTTAGCTTCTTAACATTGTGAAAGCCTCATTAATTCAGTTTCTTTTCACCGTTCTCCATGTTGGTGGTGGTAATACACAAAACAACTGCAACTGACTGCAGTGTCAAATCAAGTCATGCGGACTAAAAAAGCTAAAAATATTGCACACAAAATTTCCATAAAAACTCCAAGGAAGACAGACTAACACACACACATACACATACACATATACATCTAAATTTTATTTTTCTAAAGGAAATTGCGCTTTGTTCTGTAGAACGACAAGACAACTGGCAGTGCATATGCAGCTGACACATACCCACTAACACAATGACAATGATGACATGGCAAATGAAGCGTAAACTGACTGGCAGCGGAAACACTCTTGCAAGGCAAATGCTTATAATTTTTCCAGCTATTCCATGCCAAAGGCTTTAAAGTTTCTTTAATGCAAAACTTCATTTTTCTTTTGGCATTTATTCAAAATGTAGGGAAATTATTAAAAAAGAAAAAAAAGAAATGACATTTGCAACTGCAACAGCAAACGCCAAAAGATAAAACATTTTCCTGTCTTTATATAGTTTTAGATATGATGAAAAAAATACTATGAGGGAAGTTTTGTATTATCTTTATAGGAAGTCATTAGCAGCAATAAGGTGTTTTTGTTTGGCACTCTTTCGTTTTTGTTATACAAAGTCTTGACAAGTCAGATATTAAAATTGTGCATTATTTTGTGTAAAATTCTGTAACATTTTTGGCTAACATTTCTACTTAAGGTTAATCATATTAAAAAAGGGTTTTGGGAACTAAATAGTGATTCCAAGATTGAAGAAAAGCAATTCCAAGCTTTAGAAAATAGGAAACGACCAACATTTTATGTTTTAGAAAATATATTTGAATAGAAATAGAAAGTGGAATGAAGAAGTAAAGAAGGGGAAATTTGAGTTAAATTCAATACGTTGAATGAAATCTGATATTCGTCTGAAGAGAATGTTTGTTCAGAGTTATAAGAATATAAGAATTTCAATTCATGAACTTGGGCAATCATCATTATCGTGTTGTGGTTATTGCTCAGTAACCAGCATACATGCATCATCATTGTCTCTGCGACCACGTTTTGAAGTAGCACAGCAAGGTTTCCACTATGACATAGATGTCGCTGCAACCACGTTTTAAAGTTAGCACAACAACTTTTCTACTAAAGGGTGATTTTTTAGCTATTATCTTTTTGGCAACACTGGTTTAACAGTTCACGCACGTTTCACGTTTCTTTTTACTGTTAAACATCTTCAGTTTGGCCATGTATCGTCTTACAAACCAACAACGCTTGCAAATTATTAAATTCAGAAAAAAACGCGAATATCATACACATAAAAATAATTATGAAAAACAACAACTTTTGTCGAAAAAAAACAAAGACAAAATTTGTTAATTTTCCTGCAACAATTTATTTTTAATCTCAATGATCTAAAGCAAAAATTTGTTGTTGATAGGCACTCGGATTGCAAGCGTACATATAACGGCAGCTATAATATAATTCATAAGCAAAACAAAAAAGCTCATTGAGATGTACAATATCTCCACTGGTTTCAGCGATATTCTTTTTTTTTAATTTTTTTTCTTTTTTGCAATTTTAACCGAAACCTGTTTCGTATTTTCCATTTTGCGAAGGCATTTGTGGTACAAAGAGATATCTCTACACGTTCTAACACTGCATATTTTTTACTAGTTTTTTTTCCATTTTCTCCCACTGTGCGATGCCTATATTCTCAATTAACACAGATTGGTCCCTATATTTTGCGAAGGACCTTTCTCTCAAACACTCCAAGTACTGCTGCATTTGTTTTCGCAGTGAACTATGTTTCAGAGCCATGCAACAGCACGAGTAGTTTCAGTGTCTGGTATAGTGTGATTTTCGCCACATCTTAGAATGTCTGTAAATAGGGCTAAGGCTCATCTATAAAACTTGTATTTTGCGCCCCTAGGAACCTCAACTTTAATCAGATTGGGCTAAAATTTGTAAAATGTGTCCTTTTTTTTAGTTATTCCTCTGATTTAGGAAAAAAATGTCTTAAAACTTACTAAATGAAATTCTGAGAATGTTTGTTTCTTAGAATGCAAATTAGACCGTCCCTTAGTTATATTTTCCACAAACTTTTTTTTTAATGAATTCTCAGTAAGGAAACTTATATGCCTGGATAACTGATTCAACCCTGAAGTGTTGGTCATCATTTCACAAGACCATGACAAGTTGAATACCCAAGTGCAAGCTGCGTCAAAAGGACAACTTACCCCCACAATATTTGTTGTGTTTACAAAAACACGAAATCAACACCAACCTCGAGTACATTATGTTTGCATACGATTTCCCTTGAAATTAACACACCGGTATTGTCACTGATACCTAGAGTCTGTAGTTTGCAATTACAAAATCTTTATGCCTGAGTTTTTCCCCTCAACTCTTGGGGCTTGTCTCCTCTGTTTTGTTTGACCATGCCAACCGACCATATGGTTGTCTATTTAGAAATTGTTTTTAGCATGTTCAAAGAAATATTATGTACATAGGGTACTACAAGTATTAAAGTACTTCAAGCAGTAGAAAAAAAGGGGGAAAGGGGACGAAAAATAAATATAAAAGTTTTGCAGTCAACTGCAGTATGCAGTAACTAAATTGATTTATGCAAATGTTCTATTCATACGCAGATGGTGTCTTCATTCAACGTTGTAGTGGGGAAGCCAAAAAGTTCTAGGATATTGGAAATTTAAACAAGGACATGGTTATTGAAGAACATTTAGAATTGAATTTTTCATAAAATTGGGAATGTTGATATTTTTTGAATCTAAGTTTGTGGAATAAAAAACAAGATACTTAAATTTGACTTTATATTGATTTACAAAATAGTTTAGATAAAAATAGTGATTAAATCATAGTATATCTAAAGTTGAAAAAGTGTGGCATATTTTGAGGTTTACGCAAATATACTGTTGTATAATTTTAGAATAAACTACATGCTATTTAACCAAGAACATTTCATTGAGTAACAGGGGCAAGCTTCTTACATATCAATGAGTACTCTCCGGTTGAAGTTTAAGCCCAATGATAAGGATTGTTTTTTTTAACCCAGTCAGAACGGCGTGAACGCGAGTGACACCTCTTTGGAGAGAAGTTTTTACATGGCATACTAAATTTTCCATAAACATTCCATTAAGGAACTGGGGATACTTCTCTCATACCCATAAGTGTAGTCCAATTAAAGTTTAAGCTCAATGATAGGGGGCCTCCTTTTTTATGTCGATTCTGATTGGCGTGCCGCACAGCGACACCACTTGATAGAGGAGTTTTAACATGGCAGGATACCTTACAAATGTAACCAGCATTAGTAAGGGGATAACCACCGTTGAAAGTTTTGTTGATGTTCTCAACTGGATTTGAACCCAGGTTTTCAGAGTCATAGGCGGGCATGCTAACTTTTGCGCTTCGGTGGTCTCCTTATACTTTGTCTATCGATTTTTTAACTCTTAGTAATAGCAATTCCATTGAGAATCAGGGAAAACTTCTCTCATATCAATGAGGGGTTTCCGACCCAAGCTTAAGCTCAACGATAAGGGACCTACTTTTTATTGGTGAATTCTGCGCAACGGTGGCCTGAAATAACATAGCTTTACAAATTAAAAAAAATGTGGCATATTTTTAGGTTTGAATTGAAAAATTTGTTATATTAAAATTTTGACTGTTATTATTCCATTGAGAAACAGGGGAAACTTCTCTCATATCAATGAGTGTTTTCCGACTCAAGTTTATGCTCAATTATAAGGGACCTACGTTGTATAATTAAATTATGCTCAACGGTGGCTTAAAATAAAAATTTTACACAATTAAAAAATTTTTTGCATATTCTTAGGAGTAAATCCAACATTTTATTCACCACAGTTTTTGCATAATTTTGTGATGCACTTATCATATACAGCGGTCAAAAAAAGTATTCATCATTAGCAAAATTGATAATAAATTCACTTATTTTGGGTAATTGAAGAAAATTTAAAGTAAACAAATAATGCAGTTTTATGCAATAGTTTATTTTTCGTAATATGTTTTAAAATAAATTCAAAAAATAAATTTAATTAGCGCAAAAAATGCAATTTTATATAATAACACCAAAAACAGAACAAAAAAAGTATTCATCATTGATGTGCTATCATCAAAGTCAAATTCAAATATTATTTGGGAATCCCCCTTTTCTGTTTTATTTATGTAGTAAAGGAGGCTTTGCCCTTGACAGCAAATATTTAATTTCATTGAAAATATAGTTTTTGTCAAAATGGGTCGTAAGCAAAACGAGGTTTCTGATGAGGTAAAAGTTTTGATAATAAAACACCACAGGAATGGTTTAACTCAAAAAACTATCAGTCAAATATTAAATAGACCACGATCTACTATACAATCCATCATCAGAAAGTGGACAGAAACGAAAACTGTTGACAATAAACCAAGATCTGGTCGACCAAAAGCACTTTCAGTTGGAGATGTGCGTTGGCTAGTGCGGCAAGTTCAGAAAACTCCGAAGACAAATGCGACCATTCTTCGTAAAAACACTGGAATATTTAGGGAAGGAAGTTACTACACAAACAATTCGAAATACACTCAAAAGGCATAGTTACAGAGGAAGAACTGCACGTAAGAAGCCCTTTATAAATAAAATAAACCGAGTGAAAAGGCTAAACTTCGCAAAAATGTATGTAAAACAGCCCGAATCATTTTGGAAAACAGTCATTTTTGCAGACGAGAGCAAGTTTAATCTTTTTGGGTGCGATGGAAAGGTCATAGTGTACAGAAAACCAAATACAGAGCTTGAAGAACGAAACACAGTTGCTACTGTAAAACATGGTGGAGGTGGTTTAATGGTTTGGGGGTGTATGGCGGCTTCAGGAGCGGGAAATCTTGAAATTATTAATGGAGTAATGGATCATAAGTATTACATTGACATTTTAAAGAGGAATTTAAAAGATAGTGCTGTAAAACTTGGGCTTGGTAATAACTTTCAATATTATCAAGATAATGACCCCAAACATTCTGCTTTAAATACCAAGATGTGGATGCTGTATAACTGCCCCAAAGTCATTAAAACTCCTCCTCAAAGTCCCGACTTGAACCCAATTGAACATCTTTGGGAACATCTCGAACGCAAATTGAGAACGCGCAATTTTTCGAGCAAGAGTCAAATGCAACAGGTGATAATGGAGGAATGGACTAATATAGACCAAAATATAACCGCTAAATTAGTCCAATCGATGTCAAACCGTTTAAAAGAAGTTATAAGACGCGGTGGTCGAATAACAAAGTATTAATTTTTTTAAATTATGTTATTTATTTTTTTTTTTTTTGCAATGATGAATACTTTTTTTGTTTAATTTTTTGTGTTCAGCTGTAAAATGGCCCTTTTTGTTCCAATAAATACTATTTTTTTCTTTAAAAACAATGAAATTGTGTACATATATATCACACAAGCACTACTGCATCATTAGTTTAATATGTTTTTATTCCAATTGTCTTTTGTAGACTTATTAAAAAAAAAACATTGAATGATGAATACTTTTTTTGACCGCTGTACCTTGGATAAATATAATTATATGTTAATTTACAACATTATCCTACTGAACTGTTAACCTTAATTGAATACCATAACGTAAAAAAAGACACATTTTTAATAAACCTGCTTCAATAATGAATTTTTGTTTGCAAATTTACCCTTAACCCTCTTAAATCGATTTAATTTCAAGTAATGGTTTATCTGTTTTCATTTATCGTCCTTGGCTTTTGTTTTCTTTCCCCCTTAAAATCCAATCAGCTTCCTTACTTGCTGAAAATGTATTTTGATCGCTTTCCACTTCATCATTCAGTAGCCGAACGTCGCCACCACTTTTCCTTTAGATGATGAAACAAATTAACGAAAACTAATTGAATTTCACAGTGTTTTTAATAAATTGAAAACGATTTTTTCTTCTCATCATTGCACCTTTTTCAGACAAGTAGAGATTCAATCTATGCAAACTTCTCCTTTAAGGAAGGTATAGATTTGGAGGGTGTTGTATAAATTTTTTGCTTTACTTTCCCTTCTGGGATTGTTGGTACCATAATGGGGGACAAATTTGCATGAACACTGAAATTAAATCACTGTCAGAAAATAGATAGTCTTCAATGCAGTGAAGTGACAGTAGCCAGCCTGCCTGGTATTGGTAGGCAGCTACCGTATGGTTGTCATTTCATCATAGATAGAGACAGACATGTGATGAACATTGTAATGGAAGCTGTGATGAAATTCATCACCAGCAATATCAAGGAAAACTGAAGAACTGCTTGCTGCAAGGACGTGTGTGTGTGTATGTGAGTTTGTGGAGAGTGTGACAATCACAGATTGCTTGGCAAAACTGAGGCAGACAGCAACGACTTGGAATATGAGGAAGGAAATTGAATTACAGAAAGGAGAAGGTAGGAAATTAAATGAAAATGCTTACACAATTTGTTTCATGTATACCAAACCGGGCAAAAGTTGAGTTTTACATTGAGGCTGTTTGGCACTAAAATGTAAAACCATAGTAAATATGCATGACTTTTGGCTTGGCTTGTTTGGGGAAATATCAAATTTATTGGCCTTTTGTAAAATATTGAAGTGTGAAATTGCCCAATCATTTTCATTTCATCTAGGCCATAAATAAAGGTTAACATTTATTTTCACACAGACATAAAAGCCCTTACCCCTCAACCCTAATAGAGGATAAAAAAATGGCAAGCCACAATTTCAAGCTTAACATCAATAAGGAGAAATCCACAGAAAACCGAAACAGTTGCGTATAAGCCAAACAATTATTGGCGAAACTGTTGTGGCACTTCTTTGCACAAAAATAGTCCAAAGGCAGATCTTTAGAAGACTTAGGCCACAACATTAAATCTTAGGCTCTAACTCTCCGTTTTTGTGTAGGCGAAATGTAAAAAAGGCAGTAACCTTTTCCCCAGACATGTTTTTCGCATTATGCTAGTCGAAGTAGTGGAATAAAAATGTAAGATGGTCATATTTTTTAAGACACCACTTTAGGCATAAATTGTCAACAGGGGGTAAATAAATACGTATGTGAGGTTTATTTACTTAGTAATAAAGCCCAAAAGTAGGCTATTAATCTTAAGCACAAGGTCACAAAACAAGTGGGAAATATTTAAACTTGAAATATATATGTTTAAAAAGGACTGTGAAAAATCACAGTCGTGTTGAAATTTGTTGTAAACCGTAGAGAATTATTCACTAAATTAAGGTGATGGAAAACGTCTCATTAAAATGGGCAATATATAAGATGTGTTGAGCTTTTACAGCTTCAAATTATTTAATTCTGGCCTATGTTACCTTGGTTAAAACAAAATAAACCAAAACAAATCAAGAAAAAAGTGAGTTTAAAGTGACTTTAGCATTAAAAGGGAAAGTTAAAACGATTTTGTATGATTTTTTGAAAAATAGTCTACTTTTGGGTAAATTTATTATTTGTAAAGCATTGCATACTCTTAGGCTTGATCTCTTACTTATTTGTTTTTACGATATTTCATAATTGCCAACAAATTCTTTATTATATGCATACATATTTGCATAATAAAAAGCCGATAAGTTATCCATTTTTATGACGCTTGCTGGTTACACCTAAAGGTAGGCTTTGCATTTTATGGTTTAAAATTTTGCAGGATTATATTAGCTTTCCAAATTATCACCAATTGGTTTATATGTTCGTGTTTTATATATTTTATGCATAAATGATTTATGATAACAAAGAATTGATGACTTTTTGTGCCCAACCGCATTGGAAGCCTAAAATTATGCTAAGTTTTTTTTTTGCTTTGCCTGGGATATCCTTATTTTTTATGCCTACTTTTTTCTTATCTTTATTTTGCGTTGTTTTTTTTTTGGAAAGAAGACATTTATTCGTGCTCCATGAGCAGATAAAGGACAAATGCTTGCTAAATTTTTTTATATATAAAAAAGAGTAGATACATATTTTTTTCATTTTCTCATTTTGTTAGATAAGGCCTGAAAGAAAACATTCTTTTCTATAAATTGAAGGAACAGCAACAAAATTATGGTCATAAATAATTAAGGCAGATGACACAAGTCAGTCGGCTGTCATAAATTTCTTATTACATGTTCCAAAAACGTTTGTAACCTTTCTTCCTGTCTCATGGTAGGAAGGAGAAGGAAATGTTAAGAAAATTGCAATTTATGCTATGGCGGTAATTTGTAAAGCGAAAATATGCTATGGGAAAAGGGTGATTGAAATTTATAAAGTTGATGGCACATAGGAAAGTCTTTATGTCTAGGGGTTAGATTTAGGTACACAATAAGTGTTTCTTATAAAAAAAATCCAACAAAAGAGGCCAGCAAAAGCAGACATAGCCATTTTGAACAAGGCACGCCTTGCGCTATGCAATGAATATCACTTTGGTGGACTTGGCCCATTAACGCCTGACCATCGATTTGCTCTTCCGATTTAGATGAAATTTCATATTTTCATTATTTAGAGCATTTATATAGACGAAGCCTTTTTTTTAACATATTTAAAAAACAAAATTAAAAAAAATCTTAAAAAAATGTAAAAAAAAAATTAAAATTTTATGGAAAAAATTAAAAATTTTTGAAAAAAATTTTAATTTTTGAAAAAATTTTAAAAAGAAACTCTTTTATTATCTAAGCCACCATGTTTATTCTTATACACCCTCAATAATGGATTTCGTTTGTAAAGTTATCTGAACGATTCCTTCCTATAAATGAAGTAAAGGCTTAATTAGAAGTCACACATACAAAATTGTATTGCATATGGAAATGAGTCCTGATGTATTATATGAGGTCAATTCATGATTTTATGAATGAGATGACAAATTTAGATTATCACATCCCATGGGTTGAAGGTATAAAAAGTCATTCATTGCAGATATACACTTTATTGGAAAGGCATTATTTTATACGAGTAATGTTTTTGTGTATGGCAGCCGTAGCGTTTGGTATGGCAGCCACGTAAAAACTTCTCCACAGAGTGGTGTGGCACTGCGGCACGCCGTTCGGACTCGGTCCCTTATCATTGAGCTTCAAACTTGAATCGGACAGCACTTAATCATATTTGACCCTGTTCCTTAATGGAATGTTCATGAGCAAATGTGCATTTGCAATATTTTTGTACATATCCTTTTTTCTTTTTTGATTAATATATTGCATCCCATGTACATATAATTTTCATTAAATTTAAAACTAGCAAAGGAAAATAGTTTTTTTAATATTAAAAAATTTTAAGCTGAAAATGCTATTTTAAATTTTTACACAAAAAATGTTTTCCAAAATCTAATACATTAAACACCCTAGAATTTCCATCTATTTTCAACTATTTCAACTTTGGTAAGATTTAAGCATTTTCCCTACCATTGCTTGAACAAAGAATTCTCTTATTATGAAGTAAAGGCAACTACCGCGCAACCTCCTTTCAAGCTTTTTGTAAGCTCATCATCAGCATTATTCACATGTGTTCAATTTGGTGATAACGAATAGAAAGTTTTTTTTGTTTTTGTGAAATTTTGCCAAAACACAAAATCTTTCTTTGGACTTTGTCATAAATTTTATCCGGATAAATGTAAATTCGCATAAAATAACATGAGAAAAAATGGAGCTAAATTTGATAAACATGAAATTTGTATATAACATGAAATGAGAGGTTGTGGGGGGAGGGGTATGCTTTACATATTTGTTTGACAATGTCACATCCTTTGAAGTATGTCATGTTAAGTTATTGTTACCATGTTGCTACATCTTTTTTTCTTTGCCATATAACTGGAACTTTATTATGTAGGGAATAACTGTGAAATTAGGTGACAATAGCATGTATTGTTGCCCAAAAATTTTGTTCAAACAAAAATCCCTTATGATAAAAATAAAGTGAATTTGTGGCTATATGAGTCTGCAGGATACCTTTTATGTTTTTAGGGGGAAGAAGGGCATCATTATATGTCTTCCAATTTTTTATTTGGAAGGACGGTGTAAGCCATGTGTATAAAATTTAATTCTGATGAAGTAGAGAGAGTATTAAGATTTGAGAATTAAGCCACCTTATAGAAATATGACAAAGGATAAATTTATTTATTGAGTTCGCAAGAATATAAGTCAAGATTTTTGCAAATAGGCGTTTTGTTTTTGGCTTATGTAATTTGAAAGGGATTGCGCGATCGAAATATTTTAACCTTTCCCATGCTGAAAACAACCCTTTATGTTAGGATACATATATATTGGGTTGCCCAAAAAGTAATTGCGGATTTTTCATATAGTCGGCGTTGACAAATTTTTTCACAGCTTGTGACTCTGTAATTGCATTCTTTCTTCTGTCAGTTATCAGCTGTTACTTTTAGCTTGCTTTTGAAAAAAAGTGTAAAAAAAGTATATTTGATTAAAGTTCATGTACTTTCTTTTAAAAAATCCGCAATTACTTTTTGGGCAACCCAATATGTTAGGATACATATAAAAGTATGTAACAAAATGTCTTTGCTGTTCATCCTCAAACTATGCTTTAATTTTTAAATTAAAATTGAGGCCACCGGTTAGCACATGTCTGCCTTTTATGCTGAACGCCTGGTTTCGAATCCTAGCGAAAACATCAGAAAATTTTTTTTGGCGGTGGTTATAACTTAACTCTTGGCAACATTTAGCCTTCGAAAACTTCTTTTATTATTAGTGTCGTTCTGTGTCACGCCTTTCGGACTCGTCTATAAAAAAGTGGTCCCATAGCATTAAGCTAATGTTTTAATTGGACAGCATTATTTGATATAAAAGAAATATCTCCGCTGTTTCTTAATGGTATGTGCGTGGTAGATCTGGCAAACTATCGATATTCGCAAAATTCGATATTTCTAATAATTAATATCGATAGTATCTATACTACCGTTTATTTCCTATCACCATTATTTAAAAAGAAATTGAAAAGTAAAAATCCGACTATTGGTTTATGTAGAAGCAATATCAATGCATGGACCGATCAAATCAAAAGAAAACATTGTACAAAATTTTTGCCTAATCGAATGCAATTGCACCCTCTATAGGCTCTTGAAGTAAGCACTGGAGAATTAATAAGCAAGCTATATCAGGTTATTGGTCGATTCGAACGTTACTTAAAATACTCAACAAGAAGGACGATTGAAAATTTTCTGATTGGGATACATTCACGATTGGATCACTAATTTTGTGTTTTTACAAACACTGGAACTTTGCCGATACTATCAATATGAAAAATAGCAATCGATATTCAGCCAAAAACTAAAATATTGATATTTTGCCAGCTCTAGTCCATGGGAATAATTGCATTTTTAGCAATAAAAACTGTAGTTTTTTAGCTATTAAAATTTGCCTAGGTTTTCGACCTTAGTCTTAATCAGCAATGCTTACGCAAATTTGCTTACGAACATTACCTTAAGGAATCCAGTCTTTAAGCGTTATAAATGGATATGCTATCCTATGTGGCTCGTTACCTTTCTTCAGCAAAGAAAAAAAATTAATATTTGAAAAAAAGTTAAATGCTAGTTAATTTTCCATAAATTTTCAATAGTTTGCAATGGTAATATTTTAGTAATCCTAAAAGTGTGCTTCACACTTCAACGCCAAAAAATCATCTAGTTCCGCTTGTATTATGATTTATTATTTTTTTTTTATTTTAATGCTGTTTTGGTGATAGAAAATGGCTTTTATCCTACAATTATGCTACATTGCTCTAGATATAATGTCTTATTTTTAAAATATTTTATCTTAAAATTATGCTTCATATTATACAGACCTGTTCCGGTTTTCAAATTCGCAAAACGAAAAAAAATTGTTTTGCCTATATTTTCAGAGTGTTTTGTATTTAAGATTTGAAATCATGAGCTTTGATAAGGGTGTGCGTTTAAATACCAATGTTGCAAGTTTTGCAAGAAATAAGGCAAATATATTATTTCGTTTTGCGTTTTCGAAAACCGGAACAGGAATGATAAACTTTACTTTATGCCTAAAAGTATGCATTAATTTTTTTAAACCCCTTACATAATGGTTTCTGTTTTAATCCTTTGAATACATATCCTTAACATCTCCTTATCTTTAACTTTCCCATTTGCAAACTCTATAATACCTAATAATATGAAAAATTTTTTTGAATTTATTCCTAAAGTTTTCATTTAATTTTTTAGTTTTACTCTTGTGAAGGCTTTCATTCGAAAATTATGCTACATAATTGCTACAAATAAAATGTGTTATTTTTAAAATTTTTAATCTTAACACTATGTTTCATATTATAAACTTAACTTTATGCGAAAGTTTTAATTTAACCCTAACATAAAGGTTTCTCTTTTAATTTTTTGAGTACACATCCTTAACATATCTTATCATTACCTTTCCCGTTTGCGATATTCATAATACCTAATAGTGGGCAAAATATTTTGTTTATCCTAAAAGTATCCTTCACATTTCAACGCTATTAAAAAAATAGTACTGCTTGTACCTTAATTTATTATATTAATACTTTTTTTTTATTTTTATTTTAATTTAATATTTTATTTTAACTCTGGTGAAGAAACATGTTTTTAATCCTAAAATTATGCTATATAATTTGTCCAAATATAATGTATTATTTTTGGTGCATTTTACGTAACAATATGTTTTTTTTTCAATAATCTTCATATGAGCTTCATTTCATAAACTGTTATTAATGCCTTAAACTATGTTCTAAAAATTTCCTAATATAACCCTTACATCATGATTTCTCTTTTAATCCCTTGTATACATATCCTTAACCTATGTTTCTCAATCGAAACTTTTAATTTAAATCCTCTAAGATTTTTTTAAGTTAATTTTTTTTCTTCCTAACTGATGTTTCATATAATCCACAGCAGCATAATTTTCGTTTAGGATATTTAATCACAAATACATAAAAATTAAATTGCTTTTTCAACAAAATTACACAATATTTTTGCTTACCTATTTCAATTCTCCCAAAAGTATGCTATAAATTTTACGGCAATTGGTTTTTACAATCAACACAAATAAGAGCCCATAAATGTTTTCTAATAAAATTAGTTGCATGCATATAAGTAGTGGGTAGTTTTCGTGTATTTTTATAGAAATACTACTAGGCATTTTATTATTAAGTTCTTTTGCTTTCAGTGTACTCCCGAAAGTATACTTTAAGAATGTCTATGTAAATGCAGCACGTACATATGTAGCTTTAACAGTTTTCTTTGCAATGCTTAATAGTTCTACAACGATTCTATCAGTTCAAGTAGTTTCATTCAATATAGTTCAAGAAGGTTGATTTCCAAGATTCCTTGTAGCGCACGATTTAAGTTTCTCTCAGTTTTATAGCTACTTCCACACGTTCGAGTACTCGAGTGGGCCATTGATATGTCCTGGGTACAAGTACGCCACAGAATGAAATGATGGCTATGAAAACCAAAGAGAAGAAACAAATGGGAATGCTTCTTAATGCAAGCAACTGCTGCAGCCACCCAATCACCCATTCGCTTCGATTTATGACATGATTCTATGAAATATCTATAAATTTTCATTTCCTTCTTTCTCAGCGATTTTCCTTCTAGAAGCTTCAGCATGTGTACCTTGAATTTATTACACCAAGAAGGTAGGTGTAGTGAAAGTATAAAAAAACAATCACACTATACAAATGCTTAGCAATATAAAGTGTGCAGAGTGAGATATTAAAAATTTTGTTGATATTTGAGTGAAGCCATAAGTAAGTGAAAGGTGATGATAAAAGTGAAAATATGAAAAATAAATCTTGTGAAATATTGGCATATTCATAAGGGCCATAAAAAGTCGCTGGTAATGTTTAAGAGGAGAAGGTGTAGTTAGAAGTCCAAAAGAAAACATGCAATATTGATTAGAAAATGCTTATAAAGATATTTTTTGTATGCCTCTTAGGTGTGATATATTTTTATGCTGTGTCGACACAGCAGCCATAAATATGGATTTTTTCCCCTACTGTTGGCAGGAAATATGTGTGAATTTCTCTTTGGTCATCATATTTCCCTGGAGAACTTTAGGCAAATTTATGCTGTGTTGAATATACTGAATACAGGAAAAGTATTTTAGGCGTTTTTTCAAGTGTTTGGGAGATTAAGTTAAAGGAAATATTTAGCAAAGGTCTTTATAAGGAAAATAAGCACATATTGCTTTGAGCGCCTGAAGGATATGCTATAATTTCTTTATCGCCAATATTTATGCTTTTAAGTAAGTAGTTTTAGATATAAGAGCAAATATTCTTAAAAATAAGAATGTATGCAGGGAACATTGTTTTGAGCGCCTTAAGGATATGCTACACTTTTTAATATTTTTTTTTTAAACCATCTATTAGGTTAAAAAATTTCGAGGAAAAATGCTTGTTTTTTTTTTGTTTCTTCTTGCGTTTCACTCTTCTCACCCCTTTCAAGGATCCATCCATTAAAGGAGCAACGTAGCTCAACTGTTAAGAATTGAAATGAAATATTTCCTTAACATCATTAAATTGTCAGTTTTATTGAAAATAAAATCATAAGCATGTGCATTTAAGGTCAATTATTGGAAAGAAAACATAGTTCTTGTTAAATTTAATTTTCCTTTTATTTATTGTATAGTTATATAGTTTACCAACAGTATCATTTCTTTATGTTTCTTTCACATGCTATTTCGCAACAATATTTCTTTATAGAAAGCATTGAAGCTTAAAATTTGTTTCCGCACATTTGAATATTTTAGCAGAAGAAAGATTTTATGCAATTCATTGCAATGGATGTGCTTTGATGTATATTTCATTACACTACAAGTATTCTAGCGCTTTCTTGTGGAAATAATGTGAGATTTATTAAGAAATTTTATTTGACTACGTGGTTAGACATTGAGGTAAGAATCAATTGAGCTTTAGGCATATTCTAAAAGAATATGCAGTAAAAAATGCAATGTTATTAAACTTAGTTTAGTGCTTTAAATCGTTTAGTGTATTAAGTTGGACTAACAAAATAATATGTGAAACTGAAATGTAGCATAAAGCCTGAAGGTATGCAACATATTCGATTGATTAAAGTAGATAGATATCACCCGTCCTTGGGGAACTCCCTGTTTCAGTCTACAGTGCTTCGACTTCTTATCCCTAAATTCCACAAAAGACTGGCGACCACACAGAAAATTCGCGACCCAGCGTTTCAGGCCTGGCTGGAGGGACGTGTAGGCGATGTCCTGAAACAGTTTGGCATGGCTGACCATGTCGAATGCCTTCGACAGGTCTATTGCCGCGTGGACCGTCCTATCACATGGCCTGGGCTGATTGTGGCTACGGCAAATGTGTGTAGTGATGGCATGCAAAGTGGTTGTTGTGCTATGCAGTCTTCGAAATCCATATTTATGCCCAGCGAATGGAAATTCTCCAACGAGGCTCGGGAAGAATAGTGCCTCAAGCGTCTCGGCTCTTCCGCTATTTTAAGATTTGTTTTTACTTAAAACGTTTCTTATTTAGCCGAAAACCTTTTTCCCAAAAATTTAGTTACAACTATTCCTTAAATCCTGCGGCGTTTTCAACCCAAGCTCAGATAATATCCTATTTCAAATAAAATTTTCCCCTTAAACTAATTTGAAAAGTTTACAAAAGAAAAGGATAATAATAAAGAAAGAAAACATTTTTGTTTTTGTATTTCGATTTTTATTTGATGCTCTAGCATCAGTCAGTCAGTCATTCTTTGTTGCCATTTTAATCATTCATATACCAGGCCTGCATAACAAATATTGAAATAAAAGAAACGAATTGAAATTTCCATTTGACCGGGTTTGTTTTTCTTGCTCCTCTCTCTCTCTCTCTCTCTCTCTCTCAACTTTGTTAACACTTCTTTGTTCTTCAATTCCGATTTTTTTATATGTTAATGATGTAAGAACAGATGAAACCACACGGATTAATAATTTTGCTCACTTTCAATAACAGCACCTGCGAAATCATTAGGTTTTTGTTGGGTATGTGGAAATTAATTAAGATGTTTTTGCTGAAAGGAGCAAAAACAAATATGAAATATTTATTATAAATTCGGATTTTATTTAAGAGGCATTATAATGGCAAACCTAAAAGTAGACAATGAAAATTGAACTTTTTAATCCCGAAAATATGGGGTGATAACATTTTATGATAATTTAAAGGTATATTTTAAAAAAGTTAATAGATAACCTAAAAGCAGGCAATGCTATATCTATAATGGGAAGCCTTAAGTATGCTGTGGAATAAAAAGTTTTAACGAATTTATTTTTTAGCCCAAATTACATGACTGGATAGAAGGCTTATGTAGTTAAAAAAATATGCAAAAACTATTGTTTACAATAGCAGAATCGGACAGCACTCATTGGTATGTGAAAATCGTTGCCCCTGTTTTTAATGGCATGTTCATTTGCAATTTGCATTATTTAACTCAATAGTGTGCTTCATATTATAAACTTTCCTTTATGCCTAAGACTATGCTTCCAAGTTGATTTTAAAAACTCTTAATCTTTTGATATAATTTCCTTAACAAATCGCATTAGTTATCTTCCCTATTTGCGATATTAATAATGCCTAATAGTATGCAAATATTTTTTGTTTATCCCAGAAGTATACTTTAAATTTTAATACCATTTATTAAAAAAAGTTCTGCTTATATCAAAATTTTAAATTTTTGTTTTAAATGTTTTTTTTTAAACTTTTATTTAAGTTCTTTAGTCTAACTTTGTTGAAGAAACATAGCTTTAATCCTGAAACTATACCTCATAATTTGTCCAAACAATATGGTATTTTCAATTATCTATTTATATCCTTACAGTGAGCTTCATTTTTTAAACTATAATTAATGCCTAAAACTTTGCATAAAAGTTTTATGATAATTTGGAAGTATATGTTAAACAAATTAATAGAAAAACTGGTAGTGTACAATGTTTATTTGTTTTGCACCATTGAAACATGCTGAAGAGCAAAAAGATATGATGATTTAAAAATATACAAAAACTTTTGTTTACAAATCTGAAAGTATGTTATGGCAAATAGAAGAATAAAATAACTATATAATGAAATTAACTTTTTCGAATGTAGTTTAAGTATAGAAAATTATCTTTAAGATGTAAATTATGAATAAAATTTTGAAAATACTAACAATGACATTTTTATATGTGGGTTTTTATACCCATCACCATGAGATGGGTTTAACTAATTTCGTCATTCCATTTGCAACACATCGAGATATAATAATTATACGATTTGCCTGAAATGTTGAAGGTGGTATTTTTAAATGCCGTTCATATCGGTCCACTCTTATATATTTGAAAAAGCAAATCAACAAACACGTCTTACGCGATTCGTGGTTGAGAGTATATTAGATTCAGTCTAGTCGAACCTAACGCCCTTTTATTTGTTTTATTTAATTATTCTGCATTGGCTGCAATAATAGATATGAGATTATTGATTAAATCGGCCACCCTAAAAGTATGTAATGGAAATTGAGGAATTGTTAACTATTTTTGAGAATCTTTGCGCAAAAGAATGCTGTCATACGTTTTTTTTTTTTTTGAGTTAATCCTTTCCTTTTATACGATCTGCCTCATACCTAGAAGTATGCAATTTTTTTTAATTTGTGAATTTTTTGCTGTTCTAATATTTTTTTTTGGCTTTTTTAAAAATTCGCTTGTTTTACTTCTTGTAACTAAATCCGTTACACGCAACTCCTCCTCATGCTATGCACCACCATCACATTTATTTACCTTCGACAAATGGCCTTCAATTGTTTTTTTTTACATATAATGCCAGGAAAGTTCATCAATGCGTGAATAGCAAAGTTTACATATGAAAATAAATCTAGCCAAGCGGAGAAAATTTTTATGGCTATCACAAATATTATGAACACGCGCGCGCCACCGCCTTCTCTTATTTTATAGGGCCAACTTGATTAAAGTATGCAACACCCACAGGCCTAGAGTTCAGGGATTCTGCTCAAGATTACAACACTGAAGCAAAAAATGAAAATTCATAAAAACAACAACAACAGCAAACTATATTTATTTAACCAAAATTGTTCAGAAAAAAATGTGTCCTTTTACAGTTTCAGGGCTGTACGTCGTAACGCACCCAACGGATGTGAGTGCATAATAAATCTTTGCGACAGGTAGCGATGAATACCAAATGTTAAGCCTACTTTTAGGTGTCAGCTAAGAGATATGTGAAATTTCATAAACCAATGTATGAGTGCCGTGGCAGCAAAAACCATAACGATGAATTTCGTTAAAGGCAACAACAACAGGCGCATGTTTTGAGTTTAAAAATGGTGACCATGAAAGAAATAAAATATGGCCTCAAAATAAAATCGTTGTCAAAAATGCAAGACACAAACATGATGGCGGGGGAAATATGAAATGAAAACTTTAATGAAGGTTACAGTCATTAAGAAGACATTTTTAAAGTTTTCTGAGGTCAAATTCTAATAAGGTTCCAAATAAAAGGACTATCAAAATTTATGATGCAAAATAATGTATTAATATAAATTCATAAGATGTTGCTGTCAAAACTCCAAATAACTTATAATGTTTGTCATTTGTTATTTGAATGTATACCCTAATTCATTTCGTTTTGCAAAATTTGGTTTTCATTGTGTACGCTACACACTTTTTTTTTGGAATATCCTGGCATGTTTATTTTGCATTTATTTGTATAAGATTTCCTTTAGAATTCATTTTAAAATGTTCTACATCATTTAACACAATTAACATAATGTTACATAGCCATCATGTACCGTATGCCTGAATGTATGTTATGAAATTTGTGCCAGAAAGTATGGCGCCTAAATGCAGACTATTACAAACACTCTTATACACAATACACACGCACATACATACATATATATACCCTGTGTTTTAAAGGAAAAATTATTTTTGAGTAGTATGGGAAATGTTTTCAGCACGCACAAAATTGCATAAAAGCTTTCTGCACAAAAAAAAATTAATTAAAAAAATGTCTCGCGCAAAAAGGAAATTAAATAAAAAGGACGCCAAAAGCAATGTTTAAAAGAAAAAACATGATATAAACAAAACTTTACGAGTACCTTTAAAAGGCAGTGGTTATAGCCCTCAACACTATTGTCATACAGGGTATTATAATTTGGTGAACATTCTTTTTTTTTTGCTGGTAAAAGCAAGGTTATATGAATTAGTACATATTTAAGACTTATTTTTTATAGTTATAATTTTTTGCTGGCTAATTTTGTTTGCAAAATATTTTTGTTTTTAATACCAAATATGCCAAACTTCTGGCGTCATATATATTATAGTAATTATGGGACCAGCCTAAAAGTATGCCCTTCTCATATTTGTTTATCATTTTACTGTGGGCGCCTAAGCCTAAATACCCAAAAAAATAAAAGACCTACTAAGATATCCAAAAAAAAGTAAGAAAAATTCTCACGCCTTTTAAGTCTCATAAAATTTATGACATCCTAGGATTATAATTTAAAAGCTTTTCATGATTATGAACAGCTTTTCACTTAGGCTTAAGTTTTTAATTATGTTGGCATTGTTGTTGGCCATACTGAGCCTAAGTAGTAGTAGGCACTTATTATTAAATGAAACTCATCCCTGTAAGAGAGGGAAATTTTTAATATCCGGACCATGTTTTGTTTTTCTTATAGTTTTTCTGCCAAACTCTGCCGTCTGCCTGTAGTTCAGTAATCCTTTCATATTAAATTTTCCTTGGCTTGTTTTTGTTGTTCTTTTTTTTCTACCTTATAGCTTGTTTTATAACATACCCACAGTATCCTTCCTGTATTTTACCAAAAGTTTAATTTATGGCTTTTCCGTTTTTAAAAGCCTTAACACTGGGGTCAGTTTAAGCAACCCAAATTTACGCAATTCCAAGTTTTTTCAATTGAGTCTAAAGCATAATCCTTGGAAATATCTCGACTGACCAAAAAGGGATAAAGCTAAAGTTTTTCCTTCGTTTTATTTTGTGTAAAGCTTTAAACTTGCCCAAGCTAAGGCCGAGAATGTTTGTGGGTCTTTTTTTTTTTGTAAGGGCGTAATAGTGATATTTTGCTGTTGCTCCTCGAGCAAATATTGTGCAAATAATCCTCTTAATTTCTAATAAGCATTTAAACCACGTACATTGTTCAGACAATTTGTTTATCTTTGCACACGCACAGCCAGCCATTCGTTATTTCTCCACTGGTGAGTGTATGAGTGAGTGGCTTGTAGCCACGTTCGCAGTACATTATTGAACCAGTTAACATTCATCGACTCTGTAATGAAATAATGCTGAGTTTATCAATGTATTGCCGGACTAGGGTTGTTTTTCTTAATTTCCCCCTGTTTTCCCCTTGGCTCTTATTGCTGATGTTCCCATGTCAGCCTTGGCTGATACTTTGGCCCTCTCAGGAAATTATTTAATTACTTGGACTGGCATGATGTTTGTCTTGCACAGTAGTCGATAGCATGCCAGAGTTAAATTAATATTTAATTGTTGCTTGTCACAGTTCTAATTGAATTTAAATAATTGACGCTACATTACAATGTTTTATGTGACTGCTACAACACATTACCCAGGCAATGTGCTGGAAATAAAGTTGATATATATTTCCATTGCATCAATGTGGTACTTGGATGAAAAATTAAAATGTCCATTGAAAAGTAGATAAACATAAATTTCAATGTCAGCCTTAAAGTATGCCACTTTTTTAGCTGTATAAAAAAAAAGCTTGAAATGATAGCAATTTTAAATTAGTGCCTTAAAGCTTGCTTTAAAAATGCTGTTGAACCGAAGCTGAAAACTGTTTTTTGTAGTCCAACCATGGATTTAATTAAAGCACGGCAAAAAATAATACTGAATGACTTTAAAGAAGTATTTATTTGTAGGGTGATCCAAAACGGTTTTCGAGCTATTCAAAAATGAGATATTTTTAAAAACCCGTTATGTGATTTTGACATTTTTAAAATCCAGTTGAGCCGTTTATTTTTAAAAGTTTTTTTAATGCAAATTTGCCCAAAAGTGTGCCCCAATTTTTTTTAAGCTATTTACAATAATAAGCCCTGAAATGATAGATAGTTTAAACTAATGCTTTAAAGTAGGCTATAAAATTTTTGCTGAGGCGAAGGCCAAGAGTATGCGTTGTTTTTTGTAGCCTAGCCAATGATTTAAAGCGTGGCAAAATGTACTGAATTAGTTTAAAACAATATTTATTAGTAGGGTGATCCAGAGCGGTTTTCGAACTATTCGAAAATGAGATTTTTTCAAAAACCTGGTTTACGATTTTGAGTGTAGTAGTCGTGTGAGCATGGACGTCTATTATTCAAATTTCATGTATTCATGTTATTTTTACCGTTTTAGGCAAAAAACAGATGCTGAATTTACTTTCTATCTAGTTATAGCGACAATACGTTATAATTATAAGTTTGCTTTATTATGTTTCTAATTTTACTTCAATGTTATAAAAAAACTCAGTAAATATAGCTTAACTTGTTTTGTTTACTATATTGCTTGCTTTAAAGCATTACAGCAATCATTACTGTCAATCAATGAATTCCTTCTCTTTCAAAGATAAATTTTAGCTCCTTATTACTATTACCTTTTGTTAGACTGTCACGCAAACCTTTTCACCACGGTGTTCGCCCAGGCATCTTTCGGAACATGCCACAGGTTCTATTTTAAATATTTACTTTGAATTTTGTCAACATTTACCTTTATGGTCTTTCGTTTCCTTAACTTAATCATTTCCATGAGTCATGCTTTATGTTCCACTTTTATGTCTTCGCCATTTCGCCCCCTTTTCAAATGTAGTCTATTTTTAAACACTAGACTGGTTTACCCCTATCAAATACAAGATCCATGAAAAGGTAAAATACCTTGTCAACCCTTTTCTTTCAATTAACATGTCGGTTTTTATTGATGTCTTCTTTATCGAAATAATCTTGCACAAGTTTTCTTCATTTAATCGACTTTGCCCTCACCAAATAACATGGCAAGAGCATACATTTTTTTCTCTTGGTTAATTACAGTTTATGTAACAACACTGTCTATTTGGTTTACTGGCAAATGGCAAACACCTGTTCCGTCTGCTTCGCTCTTGGTGGGCATTTTTCTATGGGGACAATTGGGACCAACTCAGTCCAGCACTCTGCCCTTTGATACACATTGTAAATTGGATTATTTGTTTATTAGATTTTAATGAGATTTTGCAATTTGTTTGTTTACTCATTCTTTTCTCCTCTCCGCACAGTCAACAAAGCATTTTTCTTCATTTCCTACTGCCCGCCTGTCTCTATCTACCCTAGCACAGGAAATTCTTAGTATTTTAGATTGTTGTTTTATTTATTTTGTCCTTTTTCCGTTTTTGTTTTTTGAGTTAATATCAAAACAAAATTTATTGATTGGATTCGACTTTTATTGTCTGCCGATTTGCTGTTGAGCAGGGCAAAAATACAATGATGTAATGTAGAGTTCTTAGCTTGGGTCATAAAACGAGTTATAAATTTGCTAGACAACATATTTTACAAGGGTGGTTGGCTGGAGGTCAGAGACGTGAATTTATTTTCAAAACTCAATTAACCAGCAAGTGATGCTGGGGAAAAACAACACTGACGACGTTTGTTGTCGATGATGGACTTATCGAATAAAAGAAAAGGCGATGAAGCAATGCTATAGTCGTTAAGTGCCCAATAGAGAGTAATTTGTCTTTATGTCACCTTCAGAAAGGCAATGATTGTTTTTAGGATAAGGGTTGAGTGTATATTCGGTATATTTAAAGAAAATGTCTGGAATGTTATGCTATAAAGTTGTTTGCAACCAATACGAAATATTTCAAGGGACCTAGAAGGCATTGAAGTTCTTATGTGTGTTTAAGACCTAAAAGCAGCAGATCGGTCTATATGGCAGATATGTCTAAATAAGCTCTGCTGTTGACTATACTCGGTTCGAATATCGGGTGGTCTTATCCAACTCACTATTCCAAATTTCTGCGAAATCGGATAATAAATACGCCTTTTACTCGCTTAAGACCCTAAATCGGCAGATCGGTCTATATGGCGGCTATAACCAAGTGTGATCTGATGTGGACCACACTTCTTTACCATACTTCGTTCGGATATTGAGTGCCTTACTGCAAGCCCAATCGGATAATAAATGCGCTTTTTATGTGCTTCAGACCCTAGATCGGTCTATATGGAAGCTATATCTAAATGTGATCCGATATAGTCGGTGCTTGCCCCAACCTAACTCACTGTTTAAAATTTCATCGAAATCGTATAATAAATGCGATTTTTACGCTTTTAAGACCCTAAGTCGGCAGATCGGTCAGTTTAACAGCTATATCCAGATTTGGTCTGATGTGGACCGGATGGCCCAATCCAACTCACTGCTCCAAATTTCACAAAATCGGGATATAAATGCGTCTATAATGGGCTTAAGACCCTTACCCTTATAATAAATTCAAATATGATCCGATCTTGACCAAACTCCGTTCGAATATTGAGTGCCCTACTGCAATTTACCCATCCGAATTTAAGTTAAATCAGATCGGTCTATATGGTAGCTATATCTGAATGTGGTTCTTAAATTCCCAAAAAATACTACCGAAATTCAATAACACTATAAGACATGCTCAAGCTTGCATTTTCTAAGCTCTGTTAATATGAAGACCCCTGAAAGTATACTAAATATTTCCAGAAATCACTTTGCCGTGTATCCAAATTGTTAAAATTAAAAATTTCGACACAAAAACCTGAAAGTAGGCAGTATTTTCTTCTACAAACGTGTTGATATATTAAGCAAAACTTTAGACTACCAGCAATATGGTACATATGTTTCATTCAATGTTTAAAAAAAAGACTCAATAAATATAAACTTAACTTAACTTAACTTTCATTCCTTTGATAAACAAACTCCTAGTACTTATCGTTTTTTTTTAATGAAGTGATATTACTCCTAAAACTAGGCAATAGTTTTATGGAACTCGTAAAAATATGTTATATATATTCTATATATGCTTGGCTGTCAAAAATTTTTAAATATCAATATATAGTAAAAATGAATCCTAAGAATATTTTAAATACTAAATTTCCCAGGAACAACATTTAGATAAGGAACAGAGTATACTTCTCTCATATCAATTAATGCCTCCGATTAAATCTTTAAGCTCAATGACACTACTTGGTAGAAAATTTCTAACATGGAAGGATACCTCACAAATGTAACCAGCATTAGTTAGCCTAGAAATATGCCACATATTTTTGTATAATAATTTAAGATGTGGACAGTTTATTCAACTCTTTACACAGTGTTCCGCATCATTTATTCTTCATCTAAGCAAACATAATTTTTCGTATAATTTTTTCCTAATATAAGCAAACTCCCGGACTTACTGCTCCTAAATGTAATCAATAGTTTTACGAAATTCCTTAAGATAGGCTTTATATTGGGTTGCCCAAAAAGTAATTGCGGATTTTTCATATAGTCGGCGTTGACAAATTTTTTCACAGCTTATGACTCTGTAATTGCATTCTTTCTTCTGTCAGTTATCAGCTGTTACTTTTAGCTTGCTTTAGAAAAAAAGTGTAAAAAAAGTATATTTGATTAAAGTTCTTTCTAAGTTTTATTAAAAATGCATTTACTTTCTTTTAAAAAATCCGCAATTACTTTTTGGGCAACCCAATATATCCCCTAATTTTTATAAGGTAGCCTAGAAGTATGCTATATGCTGGTCTGTGTAACAAACTCCAAAGCCACTTCTTAGTTTTTCTACTCGGCCCATGTCATTATGAACATACACCAAAGCAAGTGATCGGTTTGTAGTGCGCTCTTAATCCGAAAAGTATCCTCAAAGAGATCTACATTAAGAATTCACAAAATTCTTAATCGTTTTCCATTCGATGCGCCAAAACTGGTTCAAATCTGATATCGTATCCGCACCCACGTGCCGTAATATGTTAGTTGCGAAAGCCGGGCATCGACATAGAAGTTTCTAAAAGTTTTTTGTTTCTATATTTTTTGAAGTTTTTAAATTGTTTTCAACTACCTAATGTCAATATTTTTAACAATTTTAGCTAAAATTTTCTATTTCTTTCATACATACTCAATTTTTGTTGTACAATTTTTTAGAAGAAGTTGTGGCCGATCCATAACGTTAGCTTACCTGTAAATAAATAGAAGAAAGAAAATGTTATGAATGGAAATATAAGTAAAATGCAATAATCTCAATATTTTAAATTTTTACAAATACAGCAAAAATTTGGTTATTGAAAAAAATATAAAAAATTATTTCTTTCTGCAAAAGATACCTGCTAACTATTAACTTCAGTTTTTCCATCTATGGTCTGATATAAAGACACTGAAAAAATTAAAAATATCATTGAATATGATGCAATGATTAATTTTTGATTTTTAATTTCTCTGAATTTCCTTTCCAACAAACCCCTAAAGGCATGCAATATTTTTTTTTTCATAAAAAAGCATCCACTGACATATATCTGGAGAAAGTAAGCAAGCGACCACATTGTTTTCATTTGTTCACCATATAACAACCTGGGGTATATTAGGGTGAAACCTAAATTATCTTATCCCTTTTCACCTATTCAATAAAGATTGATTGTAATACTTAGAAATAATGACCTTTGAGAGCCTTGATATTCCAAGTCAATTTGGATATAGATGTATATCTGGGGAAAGTAACCAAGCGACCACATTGTTTACATATGTCCACCATGTAACAACTTGGGGTATATTAGGGTGAAACGTAAATTTTCTTATATCCCCTTTTCAATAAAGTTGGATTGTTATACTTAGAAGTAATGAATTTTTATAGCCGATTTGGACATGTGCGGACATGTGATAGTCGATTTGGACATGTGCGGGTAGACAGAGATGGGCATGGGCTAAGGCATGCTCTGCTCTTCCGATTTGTCCCCTTCGAAATGTTGCGCAGTAATAGCATGACATTAAAAGTAGTTTTGCCTATGTAAAAACATGTATATGGACTAAGGAGAAGCATAGATATTAACTAAGGCATGCAGGCATGCACTTCTGTTTTCATTCCTTGGGACAACAGACTGAAGGCCAACTATTTTAGCATAACATTTTATTTTACATATTATGCTGAAAAATATCGAACTCATAAGTAAGATGTTTACCACCACTGTAAAAGTTGTGTATACTGCGAGATTAAAAACGGAATTCTAGGCCCCTGTTAAAATATTGTAAAACAAGCTTTGCTGTATATCCTTAAATTATGCTATACTATTATTTTTATACCTAAATTATGCTATACTTTTCTGTAAATGCAAATTTGCCCATGAACATTCCATTAAGGAACGGGGGCAAACTTCTCACATATCAATGGGTACTGTTCAATTCAAATTTTAAATTCACGGCACTTCTCTTTTCCAGCCGATCCCGAACGGCGTGCCGCAGTACGACGCCTCTTTAGGGAGAAGTTTTTACATGGCTTCAATGCATGGCATAGTACCCCAACAATGTGGCCATCATTTGTAAGAGGATAACCACCGCTGAGATTTTTTTCTGTAATTCTCGCCAGTCTCTAATCCTGGCGTTCAGGGTCATAGGCGGGCATGCTAACCTCTGCGCTACGTTGGGATCCAATACAATGTATTCCCCACTAAAAGTTTACATATATTTATCGTGTAATGTTTTCGCATTTATTATCTGTCACAATATTTCTTTTTCGAATTATTTGCCACATTTGAAAATCACCAAATTTTTTCCTTTCCTAAAAGTTTATGCCATATTTTTTCAAATTTTAATTAAATTCCCTTCTTGCAATGGTATTGGAAATGCCAAATTAAAATGAACCAGCTGCATCTCCACTTAATTAAACAACCAACCGCAAGGCATTTGGGTTGTCTGCCATTCATATCAGTTCAATTTTGGGCGATTTTGTACGTTGAAACTGTCGTCTTTGCCACTCTTTGCTCTCCCTCTCATTCTCTTTGCCATAGCTCTGGAAAAATAAATAAAACATTTGTGTGGGCCATATATTTCAGCATTCGGTGCCATGAACGGAAACAGGAAATAAACTTCGCTTGTTTGCTGCAACCACAAAATACTGCAGCAAGTGCATTCGTCCCACCGACTGAACGAGCAGCGACCTTCCGCTCCTCACTCGTCTGTCTGTCTCTTTAGGCATTCATATCTTGAGTCCTTCTTTAAAGCCATGGTTATTTATTTCGCTCAAAATGTCGACATATAGAAGGCAAAAGGGAAAATGAAATTTTCTTCTTGCTTTTGCGGCTATAGCTATAATGTATAAAACTTTTATTGCTTCTGCAGTATCTCATTACCAGTTGTTGTTGCACTGGTACACTGAAAAAAAAATTGGCCGAAATTTAACATGTTTCCTTATTTGTAGGATTTTGGTAATGGAAACGAACCGAAGAACCAAAACATTAAAATAAAGATGTCATATTTAAATTAAATTTCCTATTTACTAAGGAACATGACCATCCGTGTCAAATTTTGATCGCCATTGATTCTTATTTAACTTCATAAATGACTGTCCAATTATTATTTTTTTAAAAATTCTTTTTTATTTAACTTAGCAACATAACCTATTAAAGACGCTGCTATTTGCAAGGCTATTTTGCGTCTTTACACTGTTATCTTGTCTCAAAGTCAATTTCATTTAGATTTGTGTCTTTAATAACAAGACACAGACCATCTAATATAAAAAATCCTTAAAATGAAGTAAAATAGTTTTCGCCAAAGGGAATGTATCCTTAAATAGTTGGAAAATGGGTTATCTTTATACTAAGTTTGCTAATCATAAGCTCGATTCTTTAAAATTAGGATGAACATTTTTTCCGTGTAGTATCATTTATTTGGTTATGTGAGGTTTGGGTTTGGTTGGCAACCAGCAATTATAGTGCCGTATTACCAGGCAGGCAACATTTGGTAAAACAATCAACCAACATGACATAACATGTCACGATATAATTTCTTTGGCTTGTTTCTGGTTTGTGTTGCCATTGTTGCAACCAGAAAGAAGAAAAACAAAAACAAATTTGCAACAATTGCAAAAAAAGTTGTAAGGAAGAAAATGAAAAAAAAGATACCCCTATTTTAGTTCAAATAAAACAATTCTAGCTTTAGGTCTAAGGTCAACGCTTGTAAAGCCCCCCAAACCAGGCATGTCAAACAGCAATTAAATATCATTAACATAGAGACAAACCTCGATACAAAATGATAGCAAATTTAGTTGAATGCTAATTTTGTGAATACCACACAAAAGTAGGTTTACTGCCAAGCAAGCATTGGGAAAATTTAAAACAAATGTGCATATATTGTCTACGATATTAATGGTATCATAGATTGAGTGACACGAATATTGCCACAGCAATTAAATGTACAAGTTTGTAAATTAATAAACCAGTTAGCTAGAAGTTTCATGAAAAAGAAGAGAAAAATAAACCAGAAACCAGGTTAATTGAAGGCAACAGCATTTTGATTAAGAGTTTCCCCAAACACCTAAAAGTAGGCAGTGATTTTTGCATATTTATAGTGCCCAACCAAAAATCCAGTTGTATTCCGTTTTATACTATTCGTAAAATGGTATGGCTCACTTTGTTTTATAAAACAATAACTGTACAGGGCCCGCTCCGCTGCGTCTTCTTTCAAACTCTTTTATTTATCTGAGCCCTATACTGGCACGGTCAGGAAGTTCTGTTTGGTTTACGGGGAGTTGGTCTCAAAATTGGATATCAAATTCGTTTCTACCATCAAATACCTATTGCTATAAAGTCAAACATGGTCGGTTTGAAGGGAGTTTAGGGGCGGACCCTGGAATAATATCAGCATCTTTCTAAAGCACGATTTTGTTTGTGCCCCATAATGTCAAGCACTGTGAAGGTGGCTATCAAGATATTCAGGGCTACAGTTCTCATTCGGATCCACGCTAATGATAATTTTTTTGTGTTCAAAATCATATTTCAAAGCTACTTCTTGGGATAGCACATTTTTAAAGATCCGTAAGTCCTTCTGTGCCTATCCCAGTTTGAGGGAAAAGTGTGCTCTACTATCAAAAACCCTTTTTTGCTGTCCTATTCTATCCTAATTGGCTTTCATATGTTATTTTTAATTTCTCTATTTTTTTTTTTTTTGGGTAAAATGGTGGGAGGGGGATTGCCCTCTGACACGTCCTTTTATTTGTTCACAATATGTTCTCAGTTGTACTACATTACAGTTTGGAGTCATTTATTTGAATCCTTTATTGTCGCGATCTACATGTCCTGGTGAACGGCAGGACGCGACCAAGATATTTGCTTTACGTCACGTCATGTAGATCGCGACAATAAAGGACTCAAATAATTGTAAACAACACCAAATTGTCATGTAGTACTACTGAGAACATATTGGACACAAATGAAAGAACGTGTCAGAGGGCAAAGCCTTAGACATCAGGAAATGCATTTTTATATCAGCTTTTTATTCTACTTACAAAAATCTTTCATTTGATTCCCATACTGTCCCAATCGGTAAATATGTTCTCCCGGGGAATTTTGGTGGTGATGAGCCCCCTCAGACACCAAGGACTAAATGTTTATGTCAGATTTGTACTCTACTTTTAAATACCTTTCATTTGATATTACCCAAAGCGGTAAGTGTCCTTTTGGGTATTGTTTTTGGGGATGGGGGACCCCATAAGGTGACATGGAAAATTTCGCTTAAATCGGTGCACTTATCTCCGAGATATGGTGTTTTTGCAATTGGGGTGTGGGGGAGAGTCCGCCCCTCTTCGGCTTTTTTCACAGGGGGGCTTAACTCTACCATTTGTGAAAATTTCATGAAAATCGGTTCAGCCGTTTTTGACAAATAAAACAAATAAACAAACAAAGCGCAACAATTTCATTTTAAGTTTAGTTCTCCTTAGAAGCTCAGTTAAGTGTGCATTGAAAAAATATTTTATTTTTCTTAAACTTAAAGTTGACATTCTTTTAAAACTAGCTTTCAACAGCCATGGGCAAATATACACACTATCGTACATTTTTGTTGTTTAATTACTTTTGTATTGTTCTCGAACCTTTAAAAGGATTCATGTGTTTGCGATAACTGAACAGCACCATTGTGTCCTACAGGTAATTTTTATATAAAGGGCACAACTTCCCTTGTGTTTAAACAATTACGGCATTTTAATTGTTGTTACTAATTTTCAATTTAAACCCCAAATCAATTAGCACTTTTCTGACTTTATACCAACAAGTTCTCCTTCAGGTCCTCAATAACAGTTTTCTTATCCTTATTTCTGTTTTTTCGCTTTAATAGCTTCCTTCTCCAAAAAACCTGAAATTAGTCACATTAACATTTTATTACAGCTTATAAACGTTTAAGCGCGTTCCTAGAAGACATTTAAAATTCTTGAGGCGCACCTTATGACAATTAAATACCGTTGAAAAAAATGTGTAATTGGTTTTAGCGCAGGCATAATTAAAGCAATTTATTCAACGCTGAATTGTATGAAGAAAAATGTTAAGCCATGGCTTTAAAATGAGGCAAAGCATTTCGCTGAGCTCTTTGTTAGCTATCAATTAGCTGTGTTAAATTACTGGAAGCGAACTATAGATGAATGGATGAACGTAAACGCGTGTAGGTATTGTTATAATATATTTTCTAGATCAAAGCACACTTTTAGGCTGTAACCAAGAAGACAAATTTTGCGTATTATGCTCATACTTCGCTGCCCTTTATATGCTTATGGGTGTTTTAAATTGTGAAGCAAACCTTAAGGATGTTGAACTCTCGAAGACCTAAAACACTTTAAGGATGTTCAACTTTAAAAAATTTAACATACTTGAACTTTTTGTCCGAATATATAAATATTTTTATGTGTCAAAAATGTGAAATATAGCTCTTCCACTATGCCAACTCAACTCAAACAATTTTTCTCTTTTTTTTAAGTTTGAAATTTTATATGAAGAAACACTAGCATACTTTAAGGCTTTCTATTTTAACCGCCCCAGAATTTGCGTTTTTAATTTAAAAAACCTAGAATACTTTCAGGCTCTAAACTTAAATCGAAGTTTTGCTGCATACTTTTAGACTGCAACCAAAAATATTCAAATAGGAAAACAAATCTAGCGGCTTTCCATGCTAAACATAAGTCGTCGTTTCTCTCTATCCGTTTAATGAACGCTTTAAATTTGTGTAGCATACTTTAAGAAAGTCAAAATCTAAAAAACTAGCGTAATTTAAGGAAGTTGAACTTTAAAACATTTTGTATATATTAAGAAAGTTGAACTTTTTCCGCACACACAAAAATTTATATGTGTTAAAAATGTGAAGTATAGCTCTTCCGTTACGTCAGCTCAACTCAAACGACTTGCCTCAGAATTTGCGTTTAAAATTTCATATTAAGAAACCCTAGCATAGTTTAAGGTTTTGTACATTAATCGAAGTTATGCTGCATACATCCACATTTGTACAAACATTTTTGCAATTTTCTTTCTCCGTGTATCTCACCTAATTGATTTTCCTCCTCTTACATTTTTTACAGTCCAAATAATGTTCTATGGCCATTTTCTTAAATTACCTTCAATTTCTTCAGCTTAAATATGCAATTAAAATAATTTATATAAACTTATACACCTGCCAACATTTTGGCTTTACTGCCACCAACAAAAACAGAAGAAAAAAAAACAACAACAAAGAAAAATATGTTCGCACCCAGCATACCGACATTGTGACATCGAGAAAATGTGAAGCTCATCACATGCCATGTAAGCCATCAACATGATGACCTTGCTAATGTTCACCTTAAAATTCATTAAATGAATTTTCTTCATGGACCTTTGTGTCCTGCATGATGTGGCAACCAGGCAAACCGGCTGGCAGGGTGGCTGGCTTTCGCCTCCACTTGCCATATATTTGAAATTTTCCATAGCATATTTTATGGCTGACGATGTGACTTAATATATATATAAGAGCAATTTTTTACTGGTGCTAACCATGTGCATGTGAATGTATGTGTTTGAGTTTTGGCTCTGACATTTACAAAACCATTGTCGTCGTTGTTAACTGTGACAACTATTGTGTGACATGACACAAAAACCCCAGCAACGTGGCTGAAAATGAAGACGCAGCACCTGCTGATATAGACAACACCTTTTTTTTTCTTCTCTGCTATCAGGCACAATTTGTTATTGTTCAAGAAAGTCAAGAGAGCGAGTAAGAGTAAAATCCCAGTATGCAATGCAAGGAGATGACACCAAGCCACCTATTGAGCTAGCCTGGTGAAACAGTAACATATTGTTCATATTCCTTATACCTATCTTGTTCGTGTCTTTTTTCTTTTCTTTTTTGGATAAGTATTTTTAGCTGCCAAGAATTGGAACATCTGTGCTGGGGCTTCTCCTTTAATAGTTTAGTACCTTACCTTTCCCTGCCCTGTCAGTCAGTTACTTATTTACCTGTCATATCAATTAATTACCTTACACAATATCTATTTTCAACCTCAAAGAATAAGGCCTTAATGTTCCTTGCAGTGGAGGAGGGTGGCCTGAATGCCTCTGGCTCAGAAAGTGGTGTTGTAATTCGTCAAAAGTTGACTTAAAGGTTAACAATTTGTTAAAGTTTGTTATGGCCTGCTCGGCGCTTAAAATGATAAATTGTCGTTTGCTCTGAGGGGCCAGTGCTTTGAGGTGGATGAATGTTGGCATTCTTATCGGCCTTAATTCTGTTTACCTGACTGTCAATAATGTCAATGTTCCACAAAACAAGACGAAAGAACTTACAGAATGATGGCATATTTTCAGGGATAACACAACAATATCTGTCTAGGCTGGTGGACTTTGAGTGGATGAATGGCGCTGCCGGCTCTCTTTGTTCTTTTGTTGTTCATTCTCGGAAATTATTGTTTTATTTTTTGCTTTTGTAACTGAACTAAGAAAGTTCACCAAGCTCAAGTACCGGTCGTCAGTTGTATCACAAGGCTATTATATTTATTACGTAGCAATGCTTTTTCAAAAGTCTGCATAAATATAAAGAAATGCCGGCAAAAGTAAAGAAAGAATGAGTAATGGATGATAGATGACACAGAGTATCACAGACATCACGTTATCATGATGGAAAGCCATGGTCAGGGGGGTTTAACTTACAAAAAACCGCACGTGATGGATTTATGCAGAAGAGAACCTAAATATATGTGGTGAATAATGATCCTTGCAAGAAGAAGAAGTCAACTTTTGACTAATGGTAAACTTTGAAATATCGTCTAAGTGTGAAAATGTTTACTATGAGTTAATCTAAAATTTTCAAAATATTTTAGAAATTTGTTTGCCTCTTTGGGCGTAAAATTTCTCTTTATAACTATAGAGTAGCCTTTAATTTTACGCAATGAAAACTCAAATTTCTTAAATCTTAAAAACCCTATTTAGCACCTTAATATGTGCAACACTATTGTGAGACCTGTTTTGATAAATTATTCTTAGCAAATTTAGAACAGAATGCAACTATGCATTTAATTAGAGTTTTTCAAACCAATTTTTGTTTAGAAAACTTTAAAATATGATGTCAGCCTGAAGATATGCAATACTTATTTTCTTGCAAGAATATAAATTCATTAGTTTTTTTACTTAAGTTATTTTTTCCATTTTTGGAAGTTAGTTTAGAATTCTCAATAAAGTACTTTTGTATCCTTAAACCACCACAATGTTTCCGAGATCAGATGCTGGTAGCCCTTTGGTATGCTACACTCATTGCATAAAATAAAAAAATAACATTGTATTGTGAAAATATATAACAATTTCTCAACTTATTAAACATTCAAAACCTATGCTGTATTTATATTACAATTTCACAATATACATCGTATGAGAGTTTTTCAATATTTTTGCCTTTAAAATGTAAGTTATTAATAAGTTTGTTTACACCCTGAAAGTATGCAATGTTTTTTTGCTTCCAACAATATACACTTATTGGCAGCCCTTGTTACATAAAATTAAACAATTAACAGTAGCCCGTGAAAATATTTACCAAGTATAGAATCATTTAGTTGATATCCTATATCTTTGCACTATTTATAGAACTTTATTCATACGGAAGTTTGATTCTAAGGTTTTAAACGTATTGGCACTCTTCCGATATGCAATGCCTATTAAATCAAATTAATGAGATTCTTCTTTGCATATTGTGAAAATGTATTTCTAGTTTTTAATAATTTCGTAAATACCCCAAAACTATGCAGCCTTCTCTAATATAGGGAAATTTTTAGATAAAGAAGTTTCAGCACTACTCATGAAAAAGTCTGTATGTATATGTATTCAATCTATTCGTGTTGTTTTTCTTAAAACTTTTCTTCTTTTCAACCTTATTTTGTATGCAGTATATTTTTGCATTAACTGATATATAGCCTGAAGGTATGCAATATACATTAATTTTTTTTAAAACTAAGTATTTTATATTAAAATTATGTTTTTTTTGGTCATGTCTTGTTTGAAAATAATAATCTTAATAATAAATTGCTAAAAATTTGTTTGGATATCCTTAAACTATGCAACATTTCTAACGTTATATTTTAATGAAATTCAATAAAAATAAAAAAGCAACACTTATCTAATAGAATTCTATCTTTCTGTGAAATTATTTTACCATAAAGTCCATTTCTCAACCAATTTCTTTGTATCCTTAAAAAATGCAATATTTGTTGGTTCCATAGAAAATTATTCTTTTGTATAGAAGCTTTAGACGAGATATTAAAATAAACTCGATACACAATAATAAAAATAAAACAAAAAGTATTTTGAGGATTTTAAACCTTTTAAAATTTTTTAAAATCAACTAGCTGCCTAATGGTGTGCAACGTTTTTTTAAGGCTCTTATATATTATTTGCCTTACTCTCTTCTGTTTTTCTGTTTTTACATACAAAAAAAGACAAAGTAAGAAATTTAAAAAAATCGATCCAAATTTTAACAGGAACCTCCCTTGAACTTATAAGCAGTCTTTTAAACCTTGTTCTTCAAACATAAAGTCGCAAAAGATTCTCTTCTACCCAGAAACTAGTTAATATTACTTTATTTCTTTCTTCAAAACAAAAATTTTATGTTTAAAATGTTCGAAACTTTTAGATAAGATAAAAATTGATGCCCACTTCAATCCATTAGCAACAATTTATAGCATGTTTTCATTTTTCATATCTTAAGCCAACCACTTCTATTCCCACAGCCCAAATTTACCTGGGCACTCAATTACACTGACACAGCCAACATTGCTTTTAATAAATTCGTAATCATAAAAATCACACATCATTAAACACCACAAACACAAAAATCTCTCAATGAATTTATCAAAATCACATAACCTCCTAAATGTATGCGCCACAAAATGATGGGAAAAAAACGAAACATTTTGCGATTATGCAAGATCTGTTTGGCGCCTTTCTACCACCTACCAACCACACTTTGGCCCCTCTCTGTGTTTATTCATTCATTATATAAAAAGCTTTAGTGCAAACACAGATAAACAACACAACAACGGTGGGAAAAATTGTTTGCCGTAGCTATAAAACCAAAAGAACCGCATACCCACGAAGAAGCAGCTAAATGAAAAAAAAAAAACAAAATTATTTTTATAGCATAATTTCAGGCAAAGCAAAAGGTGACAGGGGTGGTTAAAGCCATAAAACGTGCAATGGTTGTTTGTTTGTTTGTGCTTTTTTTTTTGGGTATTGGCATGGAGCTGGTTATACAAACAGCATACATGGCACACCATGACATGTATTTTTTCGTTTTGTTTTCAGTTTTTGGCAAACAAAAACTTTCTAAACATTCTAAAGGCGCCCGAACAAAAAGTGGAGAAGAAAACAAGTCTCGTATTTGTTCCGCTTCTTTTGTCGAAGCGATGTAACACAATTTTGTGGATTTTTTGCTGCTGTTGCTGCCGCTGATTATTTATGGGCCCATACGTTATACAATACTCAGCAGACAATGCAAGGCGATATCGTTACAATACCCCCTATTAATGTACAAGTGTGTGTATGATATCCGCGTGTACAAGAAGAGACATTTTTCTTTTTATTGATAATCAGATAAATTGATATATATTACAAAAACACATACACACATGGAAACATCTATGGATTCCGATAATCCAATCTATATATGAGTGACGACGATAATGCCAGAGCTGCCATACAATGATATCCAATAAAAGCTAACACACACACACACGAACAATCTGACTTTGAAAAAAAAAAAAACTAAGAAAGTGCAAATTTCTTTCTCTTTTTATTGCCAGTTAAGCAAAATTGAATGAAAATATTTCCATTGCTACTGGCAAAAACTGCTGCCCTCTCTTTTTTTTTTGAAAAACACCAAAGATAAATTTGAGATCGATATGTAGATGATGTTGATGGAGAAGTAGAAGAGGAGCAGCACAATACCAAATTGATTCAGTGAAAAGAAAATTAATTTATTGCTTATTTTATAGCTTATCCCTCGCTTCGTTCTCTCCTTGGTGGTTGATGGCAATATTCCCACTTCGGGACCTTTCCGTTTGCGGGGGACATCTATTGGTTGCTTCTCTTTTTTTGTATTTCTTGCTGTGTGGGAAGTATGTGTTCATATCTCTAAGGTATTGTCGGTGTGAAAGGACCATGAAATTCAAGAGTAAGAGTATGATTGCATGCTGCTGATGCTACTCTTATAGTGGTATCTGTATTTTTGAATGAACGAACACTGTCATTAAGGTTACACATTCACATATAACGAAATACAATACAAAAGCCAACATTCAGCCGCACAAGTACCCTCTAATCTCTTGAGTCATGATGTATGTGTGTGAGTGTCAAGTCAAGTCAAGCCATGTCATGTCATATCTTTTTGATTTTCTGACATTATATAACATTAGCTACAGCTACAATGCTACCGTCCCCTCTCCAAAACCCTTTTGTAACGCCCTCTCTTGGGCTTGGACTTGTAAAGAATGTATGAGTACGAAAAAAAGAGGAACTTTTCATGAAACTCGAAATAATCCATTTCATTTGGTTTTATTACCAACAATGTCATACAATTAAACTCATTGTAAAGATTTGTCTTGGGGTTGTTTTCATGATTTCAAAAGATTTGCATGAAATGTTTCAAAAACATGCAATAATTTGTAAAACAGCCAAAGAAAAAGATAAAGAAGAAGGTTATTGTCGCGTTTTGTTTTGCATATTTTGTTTTATAAAGTAATTAAATTCCTTTTACTCAAAAAACATAAAGGTTAAGCCTTAAAGTAGGCAAAAGTTTTGGAATTTGCCTAAGAAAACAAAAAAATACACAAAATTAGGGACAATGAGAAGAATTATTAGTATGATGGTAATTGTGAGAGCATCTATAATAAATAGTTTTGTATTTTTGTAATAAAAATATGTATTTATTGGAATTGGTCTGCTTAATAATTTTTAATCCAACTGCTTTTCAATGGAGATGGGTATAAAATTGCCATTACGTTTTTAACACTTCGACATCAAACTACTACCCTATGAAGTATGTAAGTTTTAAAATTCTTGATAGTCTTGAAATTCTACCTTGATCTGGCTGAACGTATGTCCGGCCGTATACGAAAAAAACGTTTTTTCAGATGGTGTGGACAGGATTTGGATCCAGGCGGACATGCTAACCTCTGCGCTACGGTGGCCTCCGTTGGAAGCCTAACAATATGCAAAACTTTGATTGGTATCACCGAATGCTGCATTACAGTGACGCTTAGGGAGAACTTAGCCGCAACGACATCTCTTTAGAGGGTAGTTCTGCATGACAGCAAACCTCATAAATGTCGCCAGGCAGACATGTTAACCGTTGCACCTAGGGGGCCTCCAGTTTACTAATGCTTGTTGTGAAACTAAAATTCCTTATTTTTGGTCTGCGTCCTTAAACTATGCAATATATCCTTTGAAACAGTGGTGTCAAACTACTGCAACAGTTAAAAAACATCTCGGATCTTGACTTCTTGAGTCTCTAGAGGGCTTCCAATAACTGTGCCAAGAATAGTATAAATCAGTTTATAACCTGGTGTTGCCGGCATATAAACCGATTTCGGAGCTTGCTTTATTGAGCCTCTAGAGGGCGCAATTTTTATTCGACTGGGTTGAATTTTTGCCATGTTTTGGCTTCCAAAAACAGTGCTAAGAATGATTTAATCGGTTCATAACCTGATATAGCTGCCATATAAACCGATCTCGGATCTTGAATTCTTCTGCCTCTAGAGGATGCAATTCTTATCCGATGGGGCTGAAATTTAGCATAAGGTGTCTTGTTTTGACTTCCAATAACTGTGCTAAGAATGATCTTAATCGGTTCATAATCTGATATAGCTGCCATATAAACCGATCTCGGATCTTATCCGTTTCGCCTGAAATTTTGCAAGTAAAATTTTGCTATAGCTTCCAACAGCCGGGCCAAGTATGGTCGAAATAAGTTTAAAACTTCGTAAAGCTACCATGTAAACCGATCTTCGATTTGATTTCTTGAGCCTCTAGAAGGAGCAATTACCACCCGATTTGACTGACATTTTTAACGTTCAGTTTTGTTATGGCTTCCAACAGCACACCGTTTGAGAGCCGATAGATATAACTCTTTAAATTTAGCAAAAAAGAATTTTGAAAATCGGACCACAAATGAGGATTTGGCATCCCGAACAATTTTTCGAAATACCGAGATGACCAACTTTAGGGCCTGCCAAAAGGCGTCCGGAAAACCTAGAACCTTGAAATTCTGTACACAATCACGCTAACACCTCAGCTTTAACCATTTAAAATTTGAAGAGATATCATAACCCGCTCTTAAGTAGAATATTTTTTACTAGTTTTATACGATTTTCTTCCACTGTGCAGCAGTGCCAATTATGGTCGAAATAAGTTTATAATCTGAAAAAGCTACCATATAAACCGATCGTCCGATTTGACTTCTTGACCCCCTCTGGGGCGCATTAGGCTCTATTTGTATCTGTAGATGTATCTCCTATAGTCATTCAAAGATCTTATCAAATGCGATCAATGTTGGAGGGTATAAAAGGTTCGGCACGGCCGAACTTAACTCGACTTGTATGCATACATACCTAAAACTATGCAATATTTTTTGGGAAAACTCTATTTTCGGAATACTGAAACAATGGTAAAATTCTGCGTTATGTATGTTATGATGTTCTTAGATTTAACAATGAATTTAACTGAACTACAGACAGATAAAATCCTAAAACTATGCAAAATTTATTCGTAAAATTAACAACAGAATGAAACAACCAAAATAAACTAGCGCAAAAACTGATGAATGAACGGGAAGCACGCCGGTAAACTTAAAGGTTTCTCTTTGGCAAACGAAGATTGCTGATAAAGATATTGCTAAAGATATTTACGGTTGGTGATTTACCTTTCTTACTGCTCTCGAAGAAAGGTGCCCGGATATGATTCAATGTTTGTCTCAAGAAGGCATGCTTCAATCATTCACTAATTAGTGAGTGGTGGAAGCATGTTATCTTTTCGGCGCAAAGCGAACTGATGATGGAGCTTGGTTAGCTTCGAAATCGCTTCGATCTCTGCAGCCAGCCCAATGCATTAACTGCAAACACTTTTTGTCCTTAACTTTTAAATAAAGGGTTTTTATTTTTGCTTTCTATTCTAAATAAAAACAAACGCAAACCCTGTATTGGTTTCAGCTGAACAAATAAATCCAACAACAGAATTGAGAAACATATTTGTAAAATTGTCTTTTAAAATGTGGTGAATTGAATAAATTTGAAGATGTCAAATTAGAAAAAAAGTTGAGTTCCTTTTCCGAGTTATGGATCGATATGAACCATACATGAACCAAATTTGGCGTAAGAGTTAGTAGTCACAACAGAACTCAAATGTAAAGTTTTTATTAAGTCCGTTAAGTACTCGAAACTGAATTGAAGTGATGTATGCGTAAAAATGTTGAATTAAGAGGATAAATTTTTTCTTTCCCCTAAAAGTATGCAATATTGTTTTGTGCCAATTTTAAAGGAAAGTCTGTTTATGATCATATTTTAGTTATGGTTAAGGTTTGGTTGAAAAGAAGGTGCAGATATTAAGCCATTTATACACCTACGGACATAAGCCAGTAATCGGCTTGTTGTGCGCTTTAAATACTAAAAAGTAGCCTCCAAAAAATCTAAATCTAAAATTCCCTACTTTTAACAAAACTCTTAATTGTTTGCTTTCTTTTTTAGTTTTCTTCTTTTTTGCTATAAAATATGGGAGATTTTCACACTCTTATTTCAATACTGTAACAAAGATTTAAATAATTGTTATAAATGAGACATGGCATTTGGTAAATATGGAAATATGCAATCATCTTATATTTCTAAGACAAAATGCTGTATCTAACAGTATGCAAAGTCTTTATAACACAATAAGATTTTACACCCAAAGAATTCTGATGAAGACCTCGCTCCTTAGAAAGGGTTCGAAACGTTTAAATCAGGGTTGGTGTATCAGCTAGGGCTTTCATTTCCCCAATGTAAAAAATTTTCGATAAGTAAGCCCATCTCGAAAGAGAAAATAACGCATCATTAGAAAAATGATATTCGACCTAACGGGCAAATAAAATAAGAAAATAAAATTTAAATTTTTTTTATATTTAACTATTTTGCCTTAAAATTTCAAGGAATTTTTTTTCTCAACTCTTTAATTTAAAACTCATTTGTAATAAAAGAGAGCTATTAAAGCCTTTCACATGATTCTTATAAATGAAAAGTAAATAATTGATTAACTTTGTTTTTTTTATTATTATGCCTTCACATCATACCTGCCAAATAAACATTTGGCCAAGCATCCTACTTAAATACATGACAATCATTATTGAAGACAATATAAAATATTGCCTATAAACAGAAACGCATTAAACACCCCACAACATATGGTTCATTAAGCCCACAAAAGGCTACATCCGCACGCATGTTGCAAGAACGTGACACAAGTCAGTTTGCATGAAAAAGGCTAAAATTGCATGTTCTACAGCTATCTAAATGTGTGTGTGTGGAGGGCGGGTAAATGTAAGAAAAAAAAAACACATAAGAATACAGGGTGTGTATGGCAACTTAAGCGCAGCTTATGTCACAAGCAAAGAATTTTTTTCTGTCTTTCTGTGCTACAAAACATCCTCCTAAAATAAAAATAAAGCTACGACCCCATAACACACTGTCTCTTTTCATTAAGCCAAGGCTGCAATTGTCCCAGAGGTTAAGGGACGATATTAGAAGGCAACCGCAATTTTGTGAAAGTAACAGCGAAAAAAGCTTAAAAACAAAGACCAAGCGAAACAAACGACCACCACAACTACAAATGACAGCACCATTCCAAAAAAATTAAAAGAAAGGCGAGCTGGCATGCAATGGGGCATGGCGGAAACCTAACTAAAGCAAACCATAAAAATTGTAATGTAATTACTCACCGCCGCCAAAACGGCCTGCAGTGTTCCAATGAGAGCCACCACCAACACATTAGCACACTGACACCTCATGCCCTACCACAATACTCAAAGAACACTAATACGAGTAACAGCAACTACCAACTTCCACATACATACATTCACTACAAGTGGGATCCTTCGGCGTCTCCAAACCACTTCGACCGACCAAGGGACGTACGTACTATCTTTTGTAGACAGTTTGGCATTATTGTTTGGTTTCATTACTTTTTTTCCCTCGTACTGCGAATTCTTCCCGTTTTACTTGGCATGGCATTTAATTTCGCTTAAGTTCTGATACCTGATAGCAGCTAACCTTAGTTGCGGTCATTGTGTGGATAAGCTCTAGCTAAATGTGCTGAGAGTGAGTGAGCATTTTTTCCAGTTTTTTGTGTGTTGTCAGGGCGTTCAGATTATGATCCTTGGTGTGAGAGTCAATTTTTGTTGCTTACCATAAATTATGTTTATTTTATGGCTGTTAATTAAGTGTAATTTTATCTTTTGGGGGTATTTTTCTTTGGTTCTTTGGTTTTTTTATATGAGGTAGCTTTGTTTGCAGCTCGACTATACTTTGAAATGGTGGATGAATGGATGTTTTTTCCTTTGAAAGGAAATAGCCCTGTTTTGTTGTAACAATAATTACCTAATATCCTTAAGAAAGTAATTATAGTTTTTTTTAGAAAAAAAAAGAACAAATGTCTAGTAAAGATTTTATTTAAAACAATTCCTTTGGTATTTAAGATATCGACTATTTCACCCCTGGTGCTTAAGAAATATGCTCTTTTTTTTAGTGCTCAAGAAATTCCGGTTAGGGTTTTATCAGGATATTTACACTACCAACTGCCCAAATCCATATGAACTGCTCGTAGTTGTTGCTGAAATGAGATAGATATATGAATTTTCACAAGAACATTTCATTGAGCAACAGAGCAAACTACTTCTCTAAAATAAAGGAATACTGCCCCATTTATGCGTTTAGCGCAATGAATCCATTAGGGACAACCGTTTTAAGTCCAGACAGAGAGAGAGAGAGAAGAGAGAGAAGTTTTACAAGACTTACTGCCAGCATTAATGGGATGATGGTGGTTATCCATCCGTCACTGACATTTTTGTATGTTCTGGCTAGGATTCAAACTCAGGCGTTCAATGTCCTGTGTGCACATTTTAGGCGCTGTCGCAAATCTTTGCAATTGGTAAATGGACACTAGGTTAAGTTATGTTGAAAATAGGCTGCGGATATTATTTCGCCTCATGCCACTATGGGCATACACCTAAGCCAGCAATCGACTTGTTGTGCGCTCTAAAAGTAACCTCGAAAAAGAAATTTTAGTCAGAAATTCCGTGGTGTTTAGAAAAGTCCTAATTGTTTTCCATACCACGACCCTTAGTTGGCTTATGTCCGGAATTGTGTCCCCTCTTAAGTGCCGTTGTTAGCCGCGAAAGCCGGGCATTGTCATAGGAAATGCTTCAACGTCTCACCATCTTTTCCGCATGCTCGATTTTGCATAAGTGAGTTTGTAGTCCTATGTGTCCTATTATGATACCCAAAGCATTATTGACCTCCTGCTTGCTTCCTTCCAGTAATAGCCTCGTCTTCTCATAATCTGGATCTCCCCAAAGGATTTCGTGGTCCTGCCGACCGTTTCACTATTCCACATTGTTACATGCGTATTCGTAGCCCACGCTCTTAACTCGGACTGCCTCGACCCGAAAGGCTTCGGGTTAACCAAATTTGTTGACGACAGTCCTCAGACCTTCACTGCCAAATCGTCGGCCTTTTTTATTCCCCCTTATAGCTCTGAGGCCCGGCACCCAAACGATGCGCATTTTGCCATCCTCAGAGAAGGCGTTAATCTCCTTCTTACACTCCAAGACTTTTCGCGGCTCTACCGTCCTGGTTGTTATTGCTTTTTTGGCCAGTTTACTGTCTCAAAATATGTTTATACTCGACGTCCTCACGTTAACATCACACCACCTCACGCAATTCATGGGAAAGGCTTTGCTGGGTCCCAAGCCATCAAGTTGTGGCGGGGAACGAAGCGGCAGACGAGCTAGCGAGGAATGGATCGGTGATTGACGCAGAGCTTACTATGGAATCAGTGAGACTTCCACTGTGCGAGCTTTTTGGTAGAGTGGACGCCTTCTACGAGGACTGTGCGAACAAGGCGTGGATTAGTACTGTAGGTTATAGGGTGTCAAAGGCCCTATAGCCGAGTGTTTCGCAAAACAGGTCGTCGCTTACCCTGGGGCTGAGAAAGCATCACTTAGGACTGCTTATAGGAGTCCTGACTGCTCATTGCAACGTCAGGTGTTTTACGTCGCGCTGGATGCAGGAAGAGGCGGTCTTTTGGAGGATGTGCAATGGCGAGGAGGAGTTGGAGACTGTCGAGAAAACAAAGAATAATTGGTGAACACCTCTTTCCGAGCCTGAATTCCCTACAAGCTCTTAGTCCTCTTTTTATTCTTGAGTTCTGTAGAAGGCTGAATTGGCTGACTGGATCATATTCTCGACAGCCATATCCGCTGTCACCGTATAAATTTTTAAACTTGTACCCCGGTTTACAAATTGAGCTTAAGGCCATAACTGTCAAAGCTCTAATAATTAAGCACAAATTTTTAATTGTAACTTAATAAATAAGTAAAATAACTGAAATTTTAATCGATTTGCACGAAAAGCCTCCGCTAAATATTGTCAAAATCTGTTCAAATTTGGACAAATGAGGACAGTATTCTAGAGGCAACTGAAAATGCAGAACACAGGGGACATCCCATATTCTCAACAGGCCAAGCGATGTCTTGAAAAGTGTGGGGTTCTGTTCCATTACAAACTAAAAAAACTGTAAAACTTTGAAACTTATCGCTTGGTGATGTTGATATACCCAAGAATACACTAAAGAATCCAAGATCGTTATCAAAACTTTCTATCGCAAATGAATATGAAGATAATATTTTATAAAATCTCTTAATTTGGTTAGCTGTTGTTTTTTTTTAATGTATGGATTATTTATTGATTTCATGTTCTTTTTATCCGGCTTGTGGTCGCAAAAGTGTTGTTTTTGCACTGCCTATTTTAAGGCGCATTTTCTTTGTATTAAACTGACAACATTTTACCTTTTCACTTTAAGTGACATGTTTCTCATTTCAAAAAAGAAAAATTTAATCTGCTTAAAGTGTTCACACATTTGTCACACAAGCACCACTTGATTGACATTTTACAATAAGCCTTTTTTGTGAAATTAACCAAAAAAAAAAACAAAAACTGTTAAGTGGATTATTGTCATAAAATATGATTTACCCTTATCATAACTTTAAAGCAACAAAACCAAAAAAAGGTTATCAATAATTAATTTATATTTATATGCTTTTTAAAGATTAATAAACAAAAGTGGTTTATGAAAATGAGTTTAAAATAGCTGGCCTCTGGCAAATGAAAATGTTTATGAATTGTCCTTTAAGCCCACAATACAAGTTGAACAATTTCTGTTTGTCTGTCTGTCGGCTGCTTTTGCCATCAATGGCACTTGAGCTGTACAACAACAGCAGCATGCAGGAATATCAATATTTGCCCCTAGAAGACCCCGGCAACATGCATAACGATAAGCCCCTAAAAGTATGCTTATATTGGTATATGCACATCATATTCCTGCTCAAGTGGGTGGGGCAAACACTAACAGCAGCTCATAACTGATTTCCGGCAACAATGTAAATATTTGCCATGCGATTTACATACATGCTAGGGCGGCTTGTTAGTTGTCATTGGCGTTGTTTGTTTGCATAAATCAATTATTTTGTCAGTGATTGCTGCATACATGCATGCAGGCGTTGCAATGCTTTACTGATTTTTTTTTGTCAGTACGACGATGAAATGCTGATGCTCGTATTTGTTTTTCTCTACTCTCCTGTTTTGCAACTGAACAACAACCGGTAAATACAATTAAATGTTATTTTGACATGTTCACAGCTTACGTTCGTTCAATCTCCTGCCAACTAATTGCTATTTTAATTAAAAATCATATGGTCAGCTGTGATGAGCAGCCGCTAGTCCACAACATGCTGACATAGGGCGCAGAGGTATTGGCGGTACGAATTTAATCAGCATAAAGTAGCAATAATATTGATTGAATGTGAGTTAAATACCAGCAAATGCAATTAATAATTGAGGTCTTTGTGTTGCTATGTTGGGAAAACAGGGTGAAAAAGCGAGAGAGAGAGAGAGAGTTACATACAAACATATGGCATACTTTTGGGGGGAATTCTGGAGTTTGGGAAATTAAACTGTTAGGCATAACTCCAATCAATTGAATATTTAAATCTTTGCTTTATGAAAAGAAATGTGTTATAATGAATGCTGTGGCTGCATATTTAATGGTTTTAAATTGCAATATCGTTATTTAAAGCATTTCAAATATTAATAAATAATAATTTGAGCTCTTTTTCATTAAAAAACTTAAATGTAAACATAACAGCATATTATACAATATCAATGCCCTCCATTACAAAACCCAATAATTTAATTGCCGTTATTATTCATTTATGAAATAGCATGTATACGTTGTAAAGTGCATTTGCCTCACTTTGAAAAGTGTTGCATACTTTGGGGCAGCATTTTATTATTAGTATATGTTATTTGATGACAATGAAAAAAAAAGAAGTATTATAGGTCTAAGCTTACATTTATTTTTTTTTAGTTGTGAGCTATCAGTTATAAATCCCAAACCCTTTTAAAGGTGATGGACGAATTATTTGGTTTAAAGAATTTTTATTTAAAGAATTTATATTATTAAACTAAAAGTTATTATTATACTACACAAATTGGTTCAGCAATGAACACTTAATTTTCTCCTCAATTATTATTTTTTTTAATTGTTCAAAATGATGATTAGTATTTGAAATTTTCACTATTCTCCAATTGTCCTAATTTTCTTTTATAACTACATACTTAGTGTTATTGCCTTTCTTAATGCCCATGTATACTTTTGGGGCCATTTTAGTTAACTCTTATTCGTGTCCTTTTGTCCCATAGTTTTGGCACATGCATCCCTTTGTATTTATTTTGTATTTTTTTTATAAAAGCCTATTTTCAGGGGATGTAGCAAAACATTAAAAATAAAAATGTCAAAGGTCATGTATTCGCTAGGGAATATTTAGCCAAGCACAGGCCTGGGAAACGTTAAGGGCTAAAAATGTTGACATTTAGTTAGGGTCAATTAATTGTTTATTAAATATTAAATAGAAAGGCATATGCCGAAAAGTATGCTACAAATTGTAAGAGAAATTTCAAAAGCAAAGTTAGATTGCTATACTTATAACTAATGGTGTTGGGTTAGGTTGGATGAGGATGAAAGCAGACATAGACGTCGAGGTATATGCCGGGCGCATATTGTGGCCCATTGCGATTCCTCAATGCAATATTTGCAGGGCAGCATCACATATGCAGTAGCGTGGATAAGTTTACATACCCTTTTGTAAATGCCAACTAAATAAACAGACAGTTACATAACAAGAATATTTGTTAATTCAATTAATTGTAACTTATTGTAACACTAGAAACCTTGGTGAACAGTCTAGTAAGATCTGATATTTGACCGTCTTTTCCTACAAAATTTTTGATATGTAAACGTGTTCTTGGTAAATGTATGCATACTATTCTGTGTCACAGTACCTTCTATCATAAATTATGTTGGTTACTTTAAAGAAATCAAGAAGTTAAATCGGTTGTTTTATCTGTTTACGGGTCCATTTGGTCCATATGTGAATATACAAATTTACTTCAAATAACCCATTTCATTTCAATTTAAAACGTAATTGAGGTTTTTAATGACTCAAAGAGTGAAATCGGAGGATCGGTTTAAGCGGAATTTGAAATCTAAACCGCTGTAAGCCATTAATGATCTCCCAGTACATCAATGAGACCTACATCTGTGTTATATATCAATAAGGTAGATTTATTCCTCCACTTATGCATTCATGAATTTGAGGGATGGCCAAGGCTGAGGGATGTTAGGTACAATAATGACATTTTCTCTTTTTTGTCTGTCTTCATAATCTTTGGCACACATTTTTTGTAGCATACCTTTATTTCTAAACTAGAATTTTTTCTGCTCACCATAAAGAGTTTATTGTTTGCTCCATTTTTTCATCCTTTTCATATTCTTTAAGTGTCTTTAAGACTGTATATTAATGTTCTGGTAAAGTTAAAGCATATTTTCTCAAGCTACTAAAATTTTGCCATATAAATCTTGTGGCATATTTACTGACTTGTGCGTTTTCTTTATGGGCTGTCTCATTAAGAATAAAAACGTTGGTTCTTCCCATAGCATATTTTTTAGCACAAACAAAATTAAAGCATACTTTATGGCGCTACTTAAAATCACATTAACTTGATATAAATCATTGCAACCATCTACATATGACACACATCAAAACGGAAAGTTCAAATTTCAAGTTGACACAGATGTTGTGCTTTTCTAGTACATACATATGAAAGTATGCATGTATACATACATGCATACATATGTATGCTTTTATGTACGCATATACGCATAACAAAGCAAAACATACATTTGATGTTTCTAAGGGTTGTTCTATTGTTGTTGGTTATTTTATTTGCCTTTGACAACTTGTAACTGAAATGTTTTGTTAGACTTCTTTTCAAAAACAACAAAATGTCATGAAACGTGACATTTAGCCAAAGAAGTTTATAGAGAGAAAAAAAATTAATTCTATATGAAAATAGGTATTTACATATAAATAATGCATTGAGATTTCATTGGAAACCTGTCACATGTATTTAAAGAAAGGAAAAGCAAATAAAGAAATACAAGTGAAAGAAGGGTGAATTAAAGCATTTCTATATTTATAATTTGAAAGATTCAAATAAACTTTTATAAAGAAAAATATAGAGAAATTTTTCTAAAAGGTGAGGAAAGAATATAAATTTATGTAATTATAAATTTATTATGCTGGCTGATGTTGGAGACCATAGTAGAAGTCAATGTACAAAATTTCAGCTATATCGGATAAAAATTGCTTCCCATAGGGGCACAGAAAGTAAAATCGGGAGATCGTTTTATATGGAACCTATATCAGGTCATAGACCGATTCAAACCGCGTATGTTTAAGTTCATAGAAGAAGTCGTTGTACATAATTTCAGCCAAATCGGATAGAAATTGCATGATATAGAGGCTCAAGAAGTATAATCGTGAGATCTGTTTATATGAGAGCTATATCAGTTTATAATAAAATAGGTTAGTATAGCCCCATCCTATGGTGGTGGGTATAATTAGAATTTTTTCTTAAAAATCTATGTTTTCTTTTGCAAATTTTCTTTTACATATTTTTACCTACCACCAAAAGATGGGCATATATTAATTTTGTCACTCCGTTTGCAACACATCGAAATATCTATTTTCGACCCTATGAAGTATATACATTCTTGACTGTCACAAAAATCTATGATGATCTTACCCTGTTCGTTCGTCTGTCTGTTGAAATCCCGCTACAGTCCGATCTCTCGATTGGACACATAATAGGCGCATTTATTGTACAATTCAGCTGAAATTTGGTATAGCGAGCTGTATAAAGCTCCTCGACACCGCTGTTCAATACGGCCTTGATCGGTTCAGATTTCGACATAGCTGCCATTTACATACACCGATCACTCGATTTAAGTTCTTAGGGCCACAAAAGCTCAATTTTTCAACCGATGAATTTGGTAAAATGAGTTGTGTGGGACTCTTAGAAAGCCTTCCTGAATATGGTGGAGATTGGACTATATTTAGATGTAGTTGCTATGGGTTCATAAATTATGTAATTTTAACCGTACGAGAGTTATGACGAAAGGTGATTAATATATAAATCCGAGATAGGGGTATTCGGCCCGGTCAATCTTAATGACATTTTACTTGGTTTTATTATAGAATTTAATTTTTTTAAGGAAAAATGAAAAGAACTTAAGGCACTAAGTTCTAACTGTAATAAAAAAAATATTTAAAAAATATCTATATAGACGGTTTTAGGTATTTATTTTTGATGAGTTATTAGCTCTTTTGACTGTAATGAATCGTTTTATGCATCGAAATTCTTCATTTTTTGCTTCAATTGCAGTTTAAACCAACTCTTAAATGACGCGAAATATTCGGTTCCAGAAAGGCAAATCTTTTATCATTCGCAAACCACATTCGAGTCACCAGTTTTCTAAGGCAACTCAATTTTCATACCACTCATACCATAGACAGTTTGAAATATTCTATGGAAAAAGGAAATTACTATTATTTTTATTAATTTAAAGGGTGATTTTTTTGAGGTTAGGATTTTCATGCATTAGTATTTGACAGATCACGTGGGATTTCAGACATGGTGTCAAAGAGAAAGATGCTCAGTATGCTTTGACATTTCATCATGAATAGACTTACTAACGAGCATCGCTTGCAAATCATTGAATTTTATTACCAAAATCAGTGTTCGGTTCGAAATGTGTTCATTCACCGTAACGTTGCGTCCAACAGCATCTTTGAAAAAATACGGTCCAATGATTCCACCAGCGTACAAACCACACCAAACAGTGCATTTTTCGGGATGCATGGGCAGTTCTTGAACGGCTTCTGGTTGCTCTTCACTCCAAATGCGGCAATTTTGCTTATTTACGTAGCCATTCAACCAGAAATGAGCCTCATCGCTGAACAAAATTTGTCAAAATTTGAACACATTTCGAACCGAACACTGATTTTGGTAATAAAATTCAATGATTTGCAAGCGTTGCTCGTTAGTAAGTCTATTCATGATGAAATGTCAAAGCATACTGAGCATCTTTCTCTTTGACACCATGTCTGAAATCCCACGTGATCTGTCAAATACTAATGCATGAAAATCCTAACCTCAAAAAAATCACCCTTTACAACAACCATTCTTGACGTATTATGCTTAGCAACGTTCTGTCCCAAGCACTGCTCAATCTACTTTTCAATATATTTTTAAAGTATATTTCTAGGCTCTCTAGTTAAAGTTGCCCCTGCAACAGCGTCAAATGATTCAAACCTGTTCCCTTGTGCTTTAAGTGAGTTTGCTTGTTCGTTACAGCTTTGCAAAAACCAACCACCAGCAGCATGCTAAAGAAGTATTGTTGTGTCACCAAGCTCTTGTGTCATAATTAATATTCAATGTCTACACTTTGTATGCTGTATATAAAGTTAATATTATGTTAATTTCGAGTCTTGCCAAGAATAACAAAAGGGACACGGAACAAAGTATGCTAGGTTAGGTCTTTAAAATTTATGAAGTGACAGTTTATTCACTGCTAACAAATTCCGTTAAATTCTCAAATGTGATAGAGTTTAACTACATTTAAAATGTCAAGTCAATTTAAGTTGGCCTTTTGATTTTTTTTTTTATTTTTTACAAAATTATCTAAAAATGTTACATTTATTTATAGTCCCAATTTCCCATGGAAACAACAATTTTTAGTTGATGCTGTTCAAGGAAATTAACTTTGGATTTTGTCATTCCTTAAGGATTTAAAATGTTTTTCTCAAACTTTTTTATTTTCCATTTTATTTATAGTCCAAATTCCCTTAGTCCAGACAGTGGAATGAAATTTTCTAAAAACTTTTTCGCCATGAGAACTCAACTTTTCTTAATATCAAACTCATTTTTATTGTTTGCACATTTTAAATTTCTAATGGTAACGCAAGGCATGCTTTTAGGTCTTGTCAAAAAAATTTTTTGTCTTCGCCTCCTCCTCTGAATATGGATAAGACGAAGAAAGTCTTGGCAAGTAACTAAGGAATCTTGTTTGCAAAATTTTCCGCATACTAATTAATACTCCTCTTACCAATTTGTTTGTATTTAATTTAATAACTCAACTTTTTATGAGCTGCATACTTTTAGGCATTTGCACATATACACACAGACATGTTCAGTGCTATATAAAAAAAACCAGAGCGTAGGCTAGCCTGCAAATAAGAGAGACGGGGCTTGTACCGCAAACATAAAACAAACAAGCAAACAACTCAGTGAAACAAGCCACTGGACAGAGAATTCAAGTATGGCTTGTTTCAAGGGGGCATAAAATTGAGCAAACAGCAGCAGTTTCATTTGTCACTGGTCACGTTCGTAGTACACAGAATTACTGGTCAACAGAACAGCTGGCCATGTCATGTTTCGAGGTCGTTAAAGAAGTGCTGAGCTAGTTGAGCATGCAGTTGGGAGGTAGAAGGATTTTGTCAGAATAGCAGCTGAAGAAGATGCCTGTCCCCTGAAAACTACCAACTGAGTAATACGATATGTTATGGTCCCCTTTAAAGGATATGGGTACGGCGTTTGTATATGAAATTAACTGAAACAGGCCCCTGGCGGCGGCAACTGCATGAGACCTCCAACTCTTCCATGTGAAAAACGAAGCAAACATTATAGACAGTCAGTCGGTTTGCAAACAGAGTTTTTTTTATGTTTTTACTCTTGTATTTGAACACGTAAAGTGCATTTTGTTTGTACTTTTTTCACTTTGGAGATTTTCAGCAACATTTTTGCTTAATTTTAGTTACACGTTTTCAGTTTTTTTTACACCGTTTTTTTTTTTGTTTTGTTGTGTTTGTAAATAAGATTTGGAAATTCATTTGCATGTTTGAAAGTTATTTGGCCCTGTTTTCGTTTGCTTTTTAGAGGCTAATCAAAATCTTATCAACATAAATTATCAATGAATAAAAGTAAAAGTTTCGTTGCTCTCTTCTCCTGCAGCCAAATAAATTTGCATAAATGAAAACGCCCAAAAAAATTTTACATTTTTTTAAGAAAATTTGCATACTGTAGCGAATGGAAGGACCAACTACCTGTACGGAGAGTAAGGTCAAAGGAAATGAAGTGAATATAGGTGTAATGTTCAAATACTTTCAAAAAAAGGTTGATTTGAGAGAATTATGAATGAAAGCTTATTTGCTAACATTATTTTTCAAAGGCCTACAAAAATCTAAATTCCAAAAAAATCTTCAAAGGAGATAAATGGGAGTAATGGATATTGAATGAAACAAAAATATTAAAAAAAAAAAATTCATGCCAATTTGAGAAATATTTACAGGTATTTAGGTAAGCCTAAAAGCCTGCTACAAGTTTTATTGGAGGTTTCTTCTGCCTTAAGAAACCACATGTTTTATTGAAATTGCATAATTCTGGCAGTCGTAACATATTGGAAGTTGAATGCTAACCTTAATACATTTAACTCCCAAAAGGTTGCAAACCTTAAAATGTTAAACACCTAAAAGTAAGCTGTTAAAACGTATGCAAATATTTTTCAAATCTTCGAACAGTCAGGCGAACATTGGTTGGTCTAATACTCTGTATTTATCTCTCTTAGTATATATGAAAGAGTCTAAGTCGGGAATTATCGCTTTTTACGAGAAGGCACTAGCCGGCACCCGCCGTGGGTAGCTACATCCTAACTCACTCTTTTCATTTTTGTTTTTTTTTTTTATTATTTATTTATTGAATTATTTAAGCTTTAAGTTCAAACCCTAGATTAAAATTTTTTTTCTATTAAATGTAGTAGTCTCGGAAGCACGGACGTCGATTATACAAATGTCATGTATCCATATATATTTAAACCATTTATGCTAAAGCAAGGTGCTGAAATAACTTTCTACGTTATTATGATAATTAATTATAGTCATAAGTTTTCTTTATTATATTTCTAATTTTCTTTCATTGTTATAAAAAGACTCAAAAAATATAAACTTTAGGAGAACAGCTCTTCAGATCTAATCTGAATAAGGAACCTGTCAAAATCATGTATATAATCCTGAAAGTATGCTACACGAAAGGGAATATACAAAAAATGTTATCTTATAATAAATTAAAAAAACTTAAGACAATAAAAATGAGGAAATTTTTGTTTTGTTTAGGTTTTAGGTCATATTTTTATATGATAAAATATACAAAAAAATAAAAGTTTATAAATTGATCAATTATACTAATTTATCTATTTTTTGTAATTTCAGAGCTTTAACTTCAATCGCATTTGGTAAGTGATTATACAGTAGTTGGTTATTATTATTGGTATTTTATATTCATAGGTATTAAAACTATTTGTATTTATAAGGCGCAGAAGGAAATAAAAAATAACTTTAATTGGTATAACGTTGGTGGTAAAGTGATAATGTTAACAATGGCCATCTGTCTGTCTAGGTGTTTTTTTAACCTCGCATTTTCGATTTAATTATCTGTAGCAATGGCAAAGACGACCCCAATGGTATAGAGACTAAACCTATTTCAAAATTATAACTTAACCCGAATCGCCCTGAAACATTTTGATAAATTTTTTAAAAATTGTGACTTCTAAAAGCTTAATCTAAATATAACAATATATAAACTCCTACAAGTATGCCTTATATTTTGATTAGAATTTAATTCATGCGAGTCACAGCTAGTTAGAAACAAAGTCTAACAATTCTTTTCTCTCTCTTAAAATGTTAAAAATATTTGAATTTGGTGCTTAAATGTGTAAACATCTTAAAAGTAGGCTTTAAATTGTAACACAAAAAATCTAGATTAAGAATGTTCACAATCCCCCTTTTGTGGCCATCTATCATTTGTTGCCTGATCCTAAAGACTTAGCTTAGAGACATACCCACAGATTACAGTTCCCTTGAAACGTGTAAGGTAGTTCCTAGTCTCGCAAGCTCGTCCCCTCTATAATTCCCTGTGGCCCGACACGCAAAACAGGTAGAGTTTGAACTGTTCAGACATCTCGTTGAAAGATCTGCGACGGTCGAAGGCGGTTTTTCACTTGGCTCTCTGAGAAGATATATACGCCAATCGTCATTATGACGATAAATATATAAGACATTCCACCACTCATTTGATTGCAATGAGTTTTGAGGTAAGTCGAGTCGTGGTAACCTTCTCAATAAGGCCAATCCTAATTCTTCAAAGTACACACAAAAGCCCATGTGGTTGTCAAGTTTGGAACCACCCGTATAGAATATTGTAGTCCCAATTCGTTCTATCGGTGATACGAGGGCAGCTGTATACATTTCTAGCCCAATAATGAAAACGCAATTTTTTATCATCAACAAGTAAAAAGGCACTAAGTTTGGCTGGGCCGAACTTTGGATACCACAACCTCGGGTATATATTTAAACCACCTTTCGTCATAAAACGGTGAAAAATTCATATTTTATACATCCATACCAGCTATATCGATATATGATCCGATTTGGACCAAATTCGACCGGTCTGAGCCAAATTGAAGAAGGATGACGAATAGTCAAACACAACTCACTGTCCCAAATTTCAACAAAATAGGATAATAAATGTGGCTTTTTTGGGTCTAAGACCTTAAATCGGCAGATCGGTCTATATGGTGGCTATATCAAGATATAGTCCGATGTTGCCCATCTTTGAACTTAACCTGCCCAAAGACAAAAAAAAAGAATCTGTGCAAAGTTTCAGCTGAATATCTCTATTTTTAAAGACTATAGCATGAATTCAAGTGACAGGCGGACGGACAGACAGAAGGGCATGGCTAGATCGCCATTGGTTTAATTGTCTTTCAAAGTATCCTCCAGCATGATTTATACACTTCTTTATGCGCTCAAACTGATTGTCGAAGCACTCGTTCCACTCCGATTAAAACACCTCCGAAACATGGTTATTGAACGCTTCAACAGTATTTTCTGGCGTCAAAAATCATCAAAAAGCTGCCTTAGCCTCATAGCAGTGGTCGCCGCAATTTTTCCAGCCACAATATCCAGATATATTAGTACTGCTCTGATATTTGGTACGGAGGTGTTTACATGTTCTTTCATATTTGGATATATCCCCCGTATGAATCGATCTTTGATTAGATTTCTTGAGCTTGAAGAGCCTCAAGCCCCCAATTTTTCTTCTAAAGACCTCTGGAACTACACATTTTATCCGATTGGGGTGTAATTTAGAATTTAAAGTTCATTTATGAGCCAAAGTTCTAACGCCCTTGATCCCTCAGAAGCCTCCATTTGGTGGCTTAGTTTATTACTTTATATTTTAAGCATACTAAATAAATTATCTACTAATAATTTTTTGTTTTTTTTTCTAACTCGCGTTTCACTTAGGAACGTTTGAAGACCTTCAAATGTCTTTTGTTTGACAAACAGCATAGCGTGATTAAGTTCGAAATAAATATTTTGTGACAAAGAAACTGTCATTAACTAAAAGCTATGAAAAATAGCTGTAAACAACTTTGGGCTCTTTTCTGAAATTCAGGACACCGAAATACATTGACAAATTAAGTGAGTTTATGTTGTATATTTTATGTCTATTTCGACTATGGCCTATATTTTGCTGAAAGTTCTGGCAATTTTTTTTTTGTCTAGTTGTCTTCAAAGCAATTCATTTACAATTAAATTTAATGCATTAAGAGACCAACAAATCAGCAAATCATCATCGTGGCATAGAAAACCACCAACATAACAACAAAAGAATAATTCATAAATAGAAGTTACGAACAAAAAAACAAACAAACAGTAAAACAATTTTTGATTTAACGCCTAAATGCCCAATACATCACATCACAAACAGCTAAAAAAAAAACAGAAAAACACTTAACGGTTGAATAATTAACGTCGCGTGCCCGCTTTTGTGAGGTTTGTGGCTGGCAATCCGTTTCTATTTCGATTTCTGTTTCTTCTTCTATTTTCATATTTTTTATATTCAAACTAAATTTTCCAACTGAAAGTCAATCAAAGCGAACGAAACCCAACCCCAAGCAGCAAACACACTTCAAACATACAGACACAAATGAGTAGAACAACGATTCACAACAATGAACGCGATACTCTGGCAGTGCCTAACAAAACAGCTGCCACACGTTGGCCGCCAACTGTGTGCTAACAATTATGTGGCCGTCTCTGTGTCCGTCCACCCATTTGACTATCTGTCGCTGAAGCGCTAGACTGATTTGTGTGGCCAGCCATAATCAGCTCAAATGGCCAACAGCAAGTGCCGAGTGCCAATAAGTGTGGAATATGATTGTTCAGAAACGGACACGAAAAAAACAAATTTGAAAAGCCCAGAAAATATTTGAAGTATTTTTCCACTTTGTAAATTGTTTGATAAAAACTCTATTTGCTATGCATTATGGGTTTATAATATGCTTAGAGCAATGTAAAAGTTTTGCAGAAAGGGCAACTGTTTATTTTTCGCATGCAATTAGAAAATAATAGAGCAAGTTTTTGCTGTCCTAGGGCTATTTAGGATTTTCATGGTAATGGAGTTGAGGAAACGGAATGTCATTAACAAATGATGAATGTGGTATAGGGGGAGGCTTTAATTAAAATATTATTTTTTGATAAGACCTTCTAAATTTTTAGAAGAGTTTTTTATAGATCGAATTTCTTATTTAAAAAGCATTAATTTATAAAAAAAATTAAAGAAAAACTGTTCAAATTAATAAAAAAATTTAAAACCCTTAGATTATATGTGATTTTCAAAGAAGAAAACAAATTATGGTTCTCAATATCCTCATTTCTTTCTTTAAAACACTCCATAATTTCTTAAAACCTCAATAACCCCTTGAATATTTCATATATATATTTTGTTTTTTTTTTTTTTTTTTCATTGAGCTCGTCTTGAAGAGAAGCAAACAAAAATTGTTCAGCAGAGCCCGGTCTGGATTCGAACCTGGGCACACGGAGCAACAGCGAGAACCGTTGGCTTTGACTAGCGTTCGAAGCCATCATTACAACTTCCAACAGATGAACAAAATCATGTGTAGCACGGAAGAAGTGTATATTGTTACAGATCTGTCATTACACAAAAATTCATGCATTGGGAAAAGGTACAGCTAATAGACAGGGTTGTCGAGCGTGGTTAATGTTGTAATTATATCATAGATACGTTTTCGCTATTAATATGATTCAACTACAAATAGTTGGTTGAAATTGTTGAAAAGTCTTCTAGCCAAAGACGAAACGCGTCCCATAGTGGTTGGTGTGTGTTGCTATCCTTGGCTTTCCTTTTCCATTTGCATATCCGATCATTGAGCTCATCTCGAAAGAGAAACAAACAAAAATTGTAATATTTAATGATCTCCGCCCTAATAGGCAAAAAACTCGAGAAAAAAATATTTCATATATAGCTTAGTACATTTTCGTAAGGGTCGCCACCAATTAAAACATGATATTGAGCGAAAAACCCTGTAATGAGTCCCGAATTTTTACTCGTTAGTTTACACACCTTCCAAGTTTTCAGCTTCAAAAATCTCCTTTAAATTGACCATCAATACATGCCTGGTCAATTACTACTGCTATCAACAATAGCGTACCTTATTTATTCGCCTTTGATTGGTATTTTAATTTATAGTTTTTACCATTATCATCTACCAATGACTCTGGAGGTTCCATTTATGGGTATGCCTTTCATTGGCGGAAAAAGTGCGATTGTAATCTAATTTCATGTATGGAGTATTTCAGCACTTTTTTCGTTTTTGTTTTTGTTCAGCCCACTTTTTGTTTGCAAAATTTATAATTAAAGTTTTTATTTATCTCCACCATCGTCATCGTTATGATTACAGCTATCGTCATCATCATCATCCTCCTCTAGTCATCATTGCCATGGTACATATTTATTTACCACTTTCTGCAATGAATGTGCCACAGATAATGAAATAATAATAAATGCATTTTAATGGGAACGCTTTTTTTCTGGCTTTCGTTTAGCGTTTCAAATGGCTTAATTGGCTTTCGTCAGAAATATAATTGTTTATGCAGACGGACAGAGGTGAAAAGTTCAAATACATTATTTGCAAATAATCAGAATAATTATCGAGATTTACAAAACATTGTCTAATTAAATAATAATAAAACAAAGACGGGACAGTATAGGGTAACCAGCACCAATAAAAAAAAAATCAAGAAACTTGTTTATTTCGTTTTCGAGATGAGCTTAAAAATCGAAAATTTTATACAATGGGAAAAATTAAAGCCACAGGAGATACGACCTCTTGGTAAGAGGGGTAATCATCAAAAATCTTTAAATGCTAGAGGCTAAAAGATCGTACGTTGGTAGGTTGTATATTTATATCGGGCAAAGAGGTTGTCACGCATGTTGTGTTTTATCTTTTGTTGTTGTTTTCTACTTTTTGACGCAGTATTATTAACAGATTTTGAGACATAATTGAAATTTAAATACTTTTATTGTATTTCATTTATTTTTTTAATTAATTATTGTAAAATGCCATCATCACTTTAACTATTTATAGTTGTACGAGGGTTGCCTTTTATATTTCGGGATAGCGAACACAAAAACAAATCCGTTTTATTGTTTTTTCAAAATATTCCCCTTAAGATCTATACACTTTTCCATGCATTTGAACCAATTTTCGATGCACTTTTACCACTCTGATTAAGGTAACTCCAAAACATGCATTCTGAAGGCATCAACGTTAGGTTTCGAAAAATGTTGACCTCTCATTTTTTTATATTTTAAGTAGGGGAATAAAAATAAGTCATTCGGTGCCAAGTCAGGACTATAAATCGATGTTTTGAGTGCTCAAAAATGCAGTTGTTTCGTATTTTTGGAGCATTTCTTTCGACCAATTGACACGAGCCTTTTTTTTAACGACTGACAAATTGTGTGGGATCCAACGCGAAAAAGTTTTTTTGACGGTCAAATGTTCATGCAATATTGAATGTCTCAGTCTTACGATAGCCCACATTCCGATTTTGCAATATCAGTTGGCGCCCAACATTAATGGTTTTTGGAACAACAACTGATTTTGGACGAAATTTGTCTTGGAGTGAACTACGACCCCTGTTGAATTCCCCAAACCATCGATAAACACTGGTCCTTGATAGAGTTTCATAGCCAAAATTGAATTAAGTTCATCTATGCCCTGTTGTTGAGTTAATGCACGTCAAAAATTGTAAAAAATAATCGCACGAATATGTTCACGATTTAATTCCATTTTTTGGGCGAGATGAATCTTTTAAGCTACTGTAGGCAACACAAATAGCGCTCGTATTTCAAAACGTTCTGAGTACGTATAGCCTCAAAAATGTCAAGCTTTATGATAGAACTGTCAGTTGGCAGACTGCAACACATAGATTGTACAACCCCGAAATATGAAAGGCAACCCTCGTATTTGTATACTCTTTTCGCCCTTTAGTTTTTACTCCAATATTATACACATCGATAAAGAATTACACTCTTCAGATTCTTAAGAAGTCAAATCGAATACTCAGTTTATAAGGGAGCTATTTCTGGTTGCAGACCTATTTGGCTTTAATCTCTGCTCTGCTCCGCGTACACAATGCTACGCACAAGCTTATTTAAATACATCGACTTGTATGAACCTAGAACCTAGTTATTCTTCGCACTCACAATCTTAACCACATTGACAATCTCGGCTAGGCTTTCTGCACGCATTCTGTTCGCACCCTAAGGTAATCTCTATTCTCCCAAGCTCATCCGGTTTACAACTACCTGGGATATGCCTGTGGCCAGGCACCCAGAACAGGTGAATATTGAACTATTAGCCTTCTTATTGAGAGATATGCGACAGTAGAGGACGGTCTTTGAACTCAGAAATACTTTCTCTAGGGATTTACTGCTATCTGAGAAGATATTTTTGCCAATCGTCGTTATAACATTATTCTTAGCCATTCCACCACTTCCTTAATTGCAATGACCTCCGCTTGATACATACTGCAGTGATAGAATAACGTACTCGATATGATCAGTCAAAGTTCTTTAGAGTACACCCCAAATCCCATCTGGTCGTTTAGTTTGAAACCAGCCGTATAGATGTCTATGCAACTTCAATTCCCAGGGATATTGAAGTTCCAATGAGTTCTATCGGTCATAGCGGTACAGTACTTTTTATAAAAAAGCGGCTCAGGCAGTATGCAATCCACACTGCCTGGTATATCGGGCATTGTATCAAGGATAAAACAGTGTCCACAGGCGCCACATGATTAAAGGGAAAGCTCCCTTAGTCTCACCGCAGTAGTTGCAGCAATTTGTCTAGCCACAATGTCCAGAGGCATTAGGTGTAACATTAAATTCTGTGCATTAGATAGCTTTATCCTGATTCCGGCTGTGATGCACAAACAAGTCATCCTTTGGATCCGGCTTAGTATTGAACACTAGGTGGACTTTTGAAGCGCCGTCCACGAGACCACAACACCATATAGTATTGTAGGTCTGACAACTGCAGTACATACCCAGTGGATGACACGCATTCAACTTTTGCCCCTAGCTCTCTTGCAGTTGTCTAGGGCAAGAATTGTCTTTCTTGCCCTTTCCAAAATGATGGATTTGAAATTCAATTTTCTGTGCAGTAGAACACCCAGGTACTTTGCGATTTCAGTAAATGGAACATTCTGTCCAACCAAGGAGACAGGTGCCACTGTAGGTAACTTGTATCTCCTGCTTGCTTGCTAAAAGTGCGAGGAAACATCATCATACGCAACCACTTTTCACATTTTTCTTCCAGAGACAATAATATATTGTTAATTGCTATATTCCAAAGTAGAGAAGACAGTACACCTCTTTGAGGTTATCCATCTTTTTAGATCCACAGATCCCAAGCCTGCCGTTGTGCATCTTTTAGTAAGTAAGTAAGAGTTGATGCCTAGAAACTCCAACTCCTTTATGATTGTCGTTGGTTTTACATCACCTTCAATTTCATGAAATGCTACCATTGTATATTCTTTGACAGCGAAAGAACTCTCTATGTTGCCCTTACTATATGCATGCTGTTGCGGAGACAGCCGAAGCCAAAAATATGCTATGAAGTACATTCAACCTAAAAGAATGCCCCCAAATGTTTTTTGCTACACACCTTGTGGTCAAAATAGGGAAACACAAAATATTTATTCAATTGCATTGAATTAATTTACTGGGAAAACAAGGCGACTGAAAGTTGTTTGCAGTATTTAGTTCAATACATCAGCTAAAAATCATGCTTGAATATCCTATTTTAACCTTCAGTAATCCAGGTAACGGCATAACATTTACTAAATATATGCTTTTACATATATACACTGAATATTATACAGCTTAAAAGCATGGTTTAAAATATGTTTCATAGGTCGAAATATGAAATTATGCAAAATTACAGCCTTAGTAGCTAAGATGAAGGTATAAAAATTCATAAACGTATGCCTTTATATACAAGCAGCCTAAAATCATGCTTTACCGAGCCTATAAGAATACTTTACAATTTAAATATCGTGAGTCATTTGACTTGAGTTGTTAATAGAACAGGTGAATGCCTAGACAATGCTTACAGTATGTTATTCTGCACACACAGACTAAAAGCATGATTTAAAATTTGATTTTCCCAAATTATTATTTGCCCAAAGTAAGTAAATTTTTTTTATAAAACTATAGTTAAAATCCTAACATTATATTGTTATTATTTACAAAGAGCCTAAAAGCAAACTTCAAAATAAAAAACGGATATCATCCAAGTTATTACCTAACAGTCTGTTGTTTCTTACAAAGAGCCTAGAAGCTTACTTTATTATTAAAATTTGTTCATTCATGATCAAGACTTGAAACTCTTAAAAGTATGCAATAATATACCATCTGCCCAAAAGTATGCTTTCAGATTTATTTTGAAACATTTTACAAAATTTTAATTTCGACTTTTTAGGGTCTTGCGATTTTTTTATTTTAAAAAGGTAAAACTTATTTTTGTAGAAATAAAGTAGGAAAATTCTGTATAACACAACTTTTCTAATATTTGATCGCCTTTTTATTTGGTTAAAATCCTTTAGGTTTGTTTAAAATCATAATATAATTCGTAGACAAGCCTAGGCAAACGATTTTATTTGTCAAACCTAGTCATACAAGTAATTCAACCATTTTTAACTATTGCTTAAATCATAATCCTCTCAGGTCCTTTGTAAATATTACATATATATTGTTAATATTTACAAAGAGCCTAAAAGCATACTTCAAAATAAAATTTTCCGACTTCATCCAAGATATTACCTAACAGTCAGTTGTTTCTTACAAAAAGCCTGGAAGCATAATTTAACATTAAAATTTCTTTACTCAAGATCAAGCTTTAAAAAGTATGCAATAATATACCACCTGTCTAAAAGTATGCTTTCAGATATATTTTAAAAAATTTTGCCAAATTTAAATCTCGAGTTTTTTGGGTCTTGTAATATTTGTTTGTTTTAGAAAGAAATAGATAATTTTTTTCAATGCTTAAAAAATAAAGTAAGAAAATTCTGTATTGCATATTTTTAGTTAATAATCTATAGCCTTTTTATTTGGTTAAAATCCTTTAGGTTTGTTTAAAATCTTAATATGATTCCTACAAAAGCCTAGGCTAATAATTTTATTTTTCAAACCTAGTCATACAAGTAATCCAACCACTTAACCATTTAAAAAAAAACCTAAAAATTAAAAGTATATTGCATATTTCGCACTTACCCTTTAACAAATGCTGTAGGATATTATCCTTATGCTCCTCCGAATGGGGTTCACCCAAAATGATCAATAAATAACAACCGGTTAAAGGACTGGGTGGTCCAACCATGCCACCCATGCTTGATGGGCCGCCGCCCTCCGAGCCAACAGTATCCAATGGTGGGCGGCCACCAACTTCCGAGGGTGGTATGGAACTGGCACCCGCATCAGTGCCAGTCTCATCACCCACCGTCGAAGCCGCATCACCAACGGCCACGCCATTGCCGGCACTACCATTAGCAGCCATACCAACAGCAGCAGTACCTTCTACTCCAATGCCTCCTCCACCTCCGTTTCCATTCAAATTGAGACTCTGGGGTTGGCCATTGCCAGACCCCTGATCATTGCCGGCTCCAGAGTCTATGGCTTCCTGGGGATTGCCATTATGGGGATCAGTGGCGGCCACACCACCACCACCACCACCGGCATTCATTTTCACCTGATCACTCATCACAGATCGTTCGTTCGTTCTTTCGTTTGTCAACGAAATCGAAGATTAAACGCTTTCACTTGTCAGCGACTACAGGAACGTTTAGTTTGTATTGTTGTGTGTGTATGTGTAGGTTGGTTTCTTTGTGTTTTTGGCTCACTATGGCTTGGAAGCGGGAGAAGATTCTTTTGTTTTCCAAAAGAAAAAAAATCTCACAATTCCGTTTGACTTTGATTATCAACCGAGCAGAGATTTCTTCCGGGAGGAAATTTTGCAGTTGGTATTTTGTTTTCTGTGTGTTTGGGCTTTTGCAGGGTAACAGAATATTTCAACAATTTATTTCCCGTGGGGAATTAATTTCAAACCATCAGTCTTTATTTTTTAGTTTTTGAGTTTAAAAAAATCTCCTTTCAAAACTTTCAATTTTGTACACTCAAGAAAATTGGATTTTCTTAACACAATTCTTGTGGAATTCACAATTTCACAATTTATTTTTTATATTTTTTGTTGCTTTTAATTAATTGATAATTTTTTTTTAATATCTTTTCGTTTTTTCAAAACTTTGTTTGGTGCAGCACTGTTTGTAGTAACACCGAAGAATTTTCTTCTTGATGCTTTTCTTGATACGATCTGCGGCAATTGTTAAGGCAGACTGTTTTCCAAGCTGCCACAATTGGTTGCAATGTGCAGCTCCACAAGACACTCTGGGACACTCGTGGCTGACTCACTCACTTGCTGCGCGCACACACTCTCTCCTTTTTGCGTTGCGTTTTGGTTTTTTTAGTTTCTTTTGTTAATTTCTTCTCTACGCCGTACTGCAGTCTGTGACGAGGAGGAGTAGCGCTGGCGTTTGCGGTTGGGATTTTTTTTGCTTTTCGAATCGCAAAGAGTGTTTGCTGCTGAGTTGTCTGTCTGTCTGCCTTGGCAGAGAGTTTGAATTTTCCTTTTGCGTTTTGCTATGCTTTCGAGGGAAAATTTGCAATTAAATTTTCACTTGCAGTCTGTATGCCTATCTTTTCTTGGATAACACTGTTGGTTTTTTTGCAATTATGTTTTTAATCGTTAGTAACGTTTTTCTCTGAGTGTATTATTTGCAATTGTTCTTTGTTTTTTTTTTTTTGTTTCTCTTTTGGAGTGGTTATAGTTTTGTTCAATTTGTAAATGGCGTGAATTGATTTAGTTTTTCTCAAAAATCTGGACTTCTTATTTTCTATTTAATGTTAAAATTTTATTGGAATTTGTTTTTTTTTTCTTTAGGTTTCTCTGGGAGATTTGCTGGTTTTTAATTGAAATTGTTTTTCTGTTTTTTAATGCTCAAATCATTTCAATATTTGCGTGATTTTGTTAAGTACTGCTGCTTTATTTGTTGTTGTTGATGTTGGATTTTAAAGTATTGGCTGCTAAATATCATTTAAAATTTGTAAATCTGTAATGAGAAGAGGGGAGAAGCAAAAGTTAAATAAGGATTTTTGTAAAAGCATAACAACATAGCCTTAAAGTAGGCAACCATTTTTGAATATGTTAAAATATATCAAAAAAGGAAGGATCTTATATACATTAGATAGCAATATTTATATGTTTATTTTTCATGAATTTTTCGTAAAAAAAAAACTAATTAAATTTTAATTCAAAGTTTTCTAGAATAAATTTATTTTTCTATAGATTTTTGGAAAAAAAACGTTTAAAACTCTTTCTTTTTGGAGAAAATTAAGGTTTGCGAATGAAAAATAATCCTTTATCAATATTGTCTCTCAATAAATTTCTGCTCCAACTTGCAGTTATATTCTCTTTTGATTTTAGGTAGTTGGGAATAATCCATTCTTAAGCCCTAAATTATGCTACACTTGTATTACATTTTTAAAAATTGCCCAACTTAAGCAAATTTACTTTTTCTGTAATATAGTTTTGCTTCATATCTCATTTCATGCAAGACATTCAATTGCTTTCCATTATTTAAATATATATTTCCCTTAAAACGCAAATTTCAAGTGTTTGTTTGTTTGCTTGCTGGTGCTTGTCATAAGTAAAAGTTTCTATTTTTATGCATTCCTCTTTTCCTTGTATTTGTGCATGGGGTTTCTACTTTTTATTTATTTGAAAAATACTTGTGGCAAAATTTTTGCCTTAGAGTTCTCTTTCAAGCATTGGGCTGTCTACACATCATTTACTTTAATTCGAGCAATCGTTTGCTGGCTGTTTCTTGTGTGTCTGTCCGCCGCCTTTCTTTGCCTTCTTCTATGTGGTGTGTTTTGGTTGTGTGTGCATGCGTTTTTCAAGGAAACCGCTTCCAGCCGCCTCAATTTCATAACTCGGTGGTGGAGACGGCAAAATCCACCGGCATCAAATGTCTTGTCTTATGTCTTGCCAATGTCGTCGTTGTGGCGTCAATTTTAAGTGCTGTTGTATAACTCTTGGTTAGAGTTTTACGTTTTTGCTTCATTTCGTCGTCCCTTATGGGTGTGGTATACGAGTTATAAAGGGAGGTGGCGAAGTGGTATCATTTTTGTGACCTTTTCATGGAGTCATAAACTAGAAACACCACTCACACTCTGCGGAAAATATGGCAAGTTTTAGCTCATGTTTTTTTGGGCTTTGCTTTTTGCAAAAAAGGCAAATAAAAACCCCAAATGTTGGTTGTCTGCTGAGGATGGAGGTATGATATAAAGTTTTTGACATCTTTAATGGTAAAAACGAGAGCGGCGTATCATCGAACTTTGTCGTGCCGCAATTCTGGGAAAACTTATCTTGTTACACAGATGTCACATTTGATGGGAGGCAAAACATTTCTCAACAAATCTAATTTTCCAAATAAAGCTTAAAACAAAAAAATATATATATATAGAGTTACTAGGTATAAGGGTAATCTTTCGTACCTTTTACCCTTATATTGATATTAGGCATATTAAAATTGGAAAACAAATCTCCTGAGAATTTTCCTGAAAAGGATCGAGATTTTTGTTATTTAAATCTTACTATAAAATTTTTATGAAACCAAGTTTTTCCCAACTCTATTGAATGTTTTCTACAGTTTTAAGATTATTTTGCATAGACCATAAGAGTATGCAACGAAATATTTTCTGTAAGCTACTAAAAGTATGTAACTGCCTTGCCCACACAATGGCTTTTTGAAAATAGTTTGTTCTTTAATATTTTGATGGGACCTTCTTCGATCCTTATTATATAATTTGTTTATCGTATTTGATATTTCCTTGGTCATCTTTACCCAAAATTGGAATGCAATATTTGGGGGTTGGCTGTCCCCCGAAATTTGTGCCAAACTGGATACCAGATTCGTACTCTACTCTATTAGAGGCCATCGTAGCACAGATGATACTATGCCCGACAATGAAGCTAAACGCCTGGGTTCGATTGCTGGCGAGAACATCAGAAACCAAATGTCTGCGTTGGTTATCCCCTCCTAATACTGGCAACATTTGTGAGGTATAGTGCCATGTTAAAACTTCTCCCCAAAGAGGTGTCACTCTGCGTCAAGCCGTTCGTACTCGACCTTCAAACATTTGGAGCTCATTTTTATAACCGCCACCAGAAGTTGGGCCCGGCGGAACTGAAAGCATTACTTGTTTCGCAAACACCTTTTATTAAATACCCATAGTTTCCCAATCGGTTAATAGTTCATGGGGCGTTCCCCCAGGTTTTTTACAATTTTTTAGGGGGGAAGTGGGGTAGGTTTGGTTAACCACAATATTTCAAACAAGATGTCGCCAATATCGGTGCACCAATTTCTGAGATCTGGCGTTTTTAACACAAAAATTATAAGAAATGGATATAAGGTAGACATCTAAAATGGGCTTCGAATTTTCAAGTAAACAGAAAAACTGATTGTTTTTCAAAATACTTCGCGAAAATTCATAAAATTTCTAAACTCCCTAAAGTATGCTTCGAATTCAAAAGATAATTTATGCACTTGATTCTATCCCAAAATCGTTTGCGAAATATTTTCCTAGAACTTTCAGGGATATATTAACTCCTTGACTAAACATTTTTTATGCCAGCTGGATTAAAAGTCATCCCTAACGTCATAAGTAATCGTTTTAAGATGACATTTCGTCATACTATCGAATTACGATATATATTGCGGAATATTAAATAAAGAAGTGCTTTCTTTTACCTAAATGTATGCAATGGTACCTTTTATATATTCTGGAATATTAAATAATGAAGTGGTTTCTTTTTACTTAAAAACTCTTAGAAGAGTATTTTTGGATCTCATTATGCACTTATCTATTGAGAAGTGAACAATACTGTCCATTTCACTCAAAATCAACATATAGTGCCCAAAACATTGCTTAAAAAGTTGTTTCAAGCTCAAAAACCTTGATTATTTTTAAAACCCGTTTTTTTTTGTAAAACATGCTTTTCTAATTATTATCCTTGCCATTTACTATTGCCATCTGGCTGACTGTGCAATACTATAAGTATTCAGAAATTGTTATGCGTTACATGGTACGTACTCGTATTGCAAAACCAAAAATGGACTGATCATGAAAATAGAAATTCCTATTGTCCCCAAGGATAGCTGGCTGTCATTTCTGATTAATATCTAAGGATATTCTCAAAAGGAAACCCCCTCATATGCATACATCAAATACTGGACAAATGTGTGATGCGAATAACAAATAAGTTATTCGACATAGAGAAATTTTCCATGGCAAACATTCAAAGAAAAATATTTTTTCTAAAAATAACACAGAAAAACAAAAAACAAAAGCAAAGCAGACAGCTTCACAAAGGGGAAAAACCAAACGAAGATGTATTATTGAGCAAAAAGTAGAAAGTATTTATTTGTTCATACATATAAGGATGGATTTCAATGAGTATATTCGCCTAAAAAAATATAAAAAAAAAATTATGCATACACACAAATAGTCCTTGTATTATCTACTTTTCTGCCTGGCAGACAGAATTTGTTTTTTGTTGTGGTGTTGGAAGGGCGAGGGGCCTATTGTTGAGAGAGGGAACATTTCGCATTTCCATTACCTTGCTTGGGGCCATAAAAATAGTGATGGCTAAGGAAAACAACATTTCATCCATCAATGTCTTCTGGGTACATCATCCTGGCATGAAGACATTGCAAACGCATCACAACAAAATTTCGCCTGGCATAGAGTAGCTTGCCTATCCCCCTCAAAAAAAAAAAAATAAATAAATAAAAAACAAACAGTCTGCGTTCTTTAACAAGGCGTCTTCCTGCTGTGTTTGTATCCCCACTTGAGGGCAAAAGTAAAGAAATCAGAAAAAGGAAACCCATATCTATGTTTTTGTTTGTATGTCCACAAAGTACATGCTTAAGTAATACATAACGAAATATAATCCACATGTCGTCAGAGATCTTGTGCTGCTCTTCTTTTGTTGGAAACCATCCAAAATTGTAATAATCGCATAAATGAATTAAAGTCCCTTTTACTTTCTGGCAACACAAATACAGACTGAAGAAAAAATAAAAAAATATAACAAAGAAAAACGAAAACAAGAAATGAAATGGCAAAAATCGCTATGGCAAAATAAAACCGCAACCGAATCAGAAACAGTTCCTTATGCTAATAATAAATCCCTTATAGTCATTTGGTGGCTGTCGCCGTTGTGGGCCCATGTCATTTGGATGGGAGGCTACTCCATACTCTGAAAAAGAACACGGTGCTGGAACTATAAACTCAACATTCTTGCCACCGTGTACACACAATATATACCAAACGAGCTAAAATGAGTCATTTTCATTTAATTTTCGCTTTTCGTTCACTTTGTTAGGCGTCATGCGACATGCATTGCCAACCAGTCAGCCAGCCAGGCAGGCAGGCAGGCAGGCAAACTCCCTCCTCCTTGGCGGCCAAATACAAAATTTCAGAGCATGGGTTATATGTATGAGTGTGCTGCCCACCCTTGACAATGCACCACTCCAATAGAGACTGCCTGAAGAAGGCTTTAGCTGCCAATGTGCATTTTTCATGGCAATGGTGATGGTGGTGGTGATGTGGTGCTATATAGCTTGGGGCGTCCGTCACCCATAAAGGGGCGAAGGAAACACCATACACCACCGAAAAACTAAAGGAAAACACTAAAACTCAAAGAACACACACAACAAATAAGCAATTTAATGATGACTGTAAATATGTTTGGGGTGTTTGGCCAAAGAGACGACATGCGACACAATATCAGCACTGCCAAGTACAATGTTAACGGAAATCAAAGAACATGGTTTTATATTTCCCCATGCCCTTTTAAACTTTAATAGGAACTTACAGGAATATACACGAAAAAACGAGAACGTTACACCTGTCCATTTCATAATTACATAGAGGAAACAGTTTATTGAACTTTGTGGGGGTGGGGGCTATCATAAACAGGATTTTGAATATTATTAATATAAATGTTGCAATAAGAAGATTAAATTTAGAATTAAACTTTCTAAAAACCCACTAATATGGATTTTGCTAAAAATTTACACTAAAGAACTTAACAAATCTGCCAAGAAATATTACTTTTTAGAAAACTAATCGGGAGATCGGTTTAAATACGAGCTATATCAGGTTTTAGACGGAATTCGACCGTACCATAAGTTTCAGCCAAATCGAGAGCATATTCGTTTATAGACCGATTTGGATGTCATAACAGAAGAGTACGTGAAAAATTTCAGCTAAATCGCATTTTAGCTTAGCAATGCTAAAATGAAACGCGATAAAATAGTGGAAACTAAGCCTTTCTTCTCTCTTATTGCGTTAAAGAGAGTTAGAGGACTTATTGAGCCATGTTTTAAAAAAAAGCATGCTCTACATCGTACTCAATGGTCGTTGGGTGTGTAGAGCACCTCAATTAATTTGGCAAAGGTATTGATGAAGATACATGGCGTATCAGAAATCGAGTTCCACCATGCCAGTCAAATTGCTTTGAATAACACACACTTGCCCAACTTTTATAAGTTCTTTGCTATGCTATAATATGTTAGAATATGTTCTAAAAATCACGAAAAGATTTTTAAAGTCAAAATAAAAGAGCACAAACAGTTAAATCGAAAAACAATTGCGGATCCATCTTTTATAAGTTCTTTGCTATGCTATTCTTTCAATAGAAAGCATTGAATATGTTCTAGAGCTAGAAAATGTTCGAAAAATCACGAAAAGGTTGAAAAGTTCAAAATAAAAGAGCGCAAGAAGATAAATGGAAAAACAATTGCGGATCCAGGGGCTCAAATCGGGAGATCAGCTTATATGGGACCTATATCAGGTAATGAACCGATCTAGACCATACTTGCCCCGGATGTTGGAAGTCATGAAAAAACACTGCGCGCAAAATTCTAGGTAATAATTCTAAGAGCGAAAGAAGTCAAGTCGAAGGACCATTTTATATGGGAGATGTATCCAAATTTGAACCGCTATGGCCTATTTGCAGTCCTTAACGACCTACATCATATGAAGTATCTGCGCACATTTTCAAGCGGATATCTTTATTTGTTCTACCAAGTGCTAATTCGCCCATGAACATTCCCTTAAGGAACCTCTCGCATATCAATAATGAGTGCAGTCCGATTCAAGTTTAAGCTTAGTGATTAGGGGCCTCCTTTTTATAACCGAGTCCGAACGGCGTGCCGCAGTGCGACACCTTTTTGTAGAGAAGTTTTTACAAGGAGAGGACAACCACCGCTGTACATTTTTTCTGATGTTCTCCCCAGTATTCGAACCCACGCGTTCAGCGTCATAGGCGGACTTACAAACCTCTGCGCTACGGTGACTAACCGTTCGACCAATATATTCATTTTCACAAACAAACGGACATGTCTAAATCGACTTAGAACGATCAAGAACGTATATATGTTCTTTATTGGGTCGCAGATCTTCCTTGACCAATCTAGTTAACCCTTCGCAATAAATCGGATTTGTCCTCTGGACAATTTCTTCTAACAAGAAGATACTCAAATGTTCATAACATTACTCTTCATGTGAAATATCAGCCTAATCAGAAAAGAATGCCGAATTTCAGTCATTATAACATCAGGACTCTTGTGTATTTGGGGTTAGGCTTGGTAGGAAGTCTATTTTCTAAATAGACTCACTTACACAATTTTAGCAGCGACCAACGAGGCCTCTGATGGGAATCGATCTCACGACCCCCGTGCTAGTAATCCAAGCATGCTACCAACTCGGCTACTGGGGCGACATGGATGTTACATAAGGAAAGGATGTAGGGCTTATTGACATTTGTCTTAAATTTCTGAATGTCATGATGGTTGGGAAAAACTTTAGCCGGAAGTTTATTCCATATACAAACGGTTCAGTCGAAATAAGAATTCTCTCTGAATTGCATTGTCCGGTTCGCTGGCTAGTCAATTATAAACGGTTATGAACCCCTGGAATGTCTAGTATTTCTAACAAATATATTATATATTAGATGAACACACACCATGAAATTACCTTTAGAACAGCTCCAAACTGCTTTAACATTTATGAAACCTTAGTAAGAATACATCTTTTATGTGAATACAAGCTGAATTCGGCCCGCTCCGCTGCACGCTCAGATACTTGGACATAAATTTTAATGCCATATTCGTAATCTACACCAAAATACTTTTCATTCAAATCAGCTGCGCCCCCATATACTTGGACGTGAATTGTAATGCCATATTCCTAATATACTTCACAATACATTTCGTTTGAACCCCATATAGCCATGATTGTCTAATTTTAACATTTGGTAGGTTTTTGGAGGAGTTTTGGGGGTGGAAGGGACACCATCATCAGGACCTCATTTTTAAACTTATATTTGTAATCTACTGCCAAATACCTTTCATCTGAGTTCCATATTGACATGATAGTACAAAATGTCTATTTGGGGAGCTTTGGGGTCGGGGCGGCCCCCTGGGTACTGCGACCCAATTTTTATGTATATATAGGAAATCTTGGTTTTTCTAGTCTTAAACATTATATCGTCTTTGCAAACTTTCGTTTAGACCAAAAGTATTTGTTTGATCATGAAGAAATAATACAGGGCCTTGAAGCCAAAGCCGTTTTTCATACGCTAAAGTTAATAATAAAAGTATAAAATTTAACTAATTTCATCTATCCTTTTTAAGCAGAATGTATTGCATATTTTTAGAGGTTGTGATACTATGCTATTTATTGCAGATCCCATGATTCGGTGAAAGAAGAAAAAGACTTTTTAAAAATATAAATGTTTAGAAAGCAAATTTCGTGGCCGTAAACAGGTTTTGTTAAAGTTAGCTGATGTCATGCCTACAAAATCATCTGACCCGCATATACAATGCCGAATTCCATGCATTCGAACGACAAATCCTTAGGAAACCTGGCTTTAATTTATATATTTTTTTAAATTATTAGCAATTTCTCATAGAAAGAAATAAAAATATAATAAAATTTGAGTGCAATCAAAAAATATTAGAAAAAGAGAAAAAAAAATCAATTCCGCCCTTATTATGATTTTTTCGGGGTTATCGGTTTAAGTTCTTTGAAAGTCTACACTATGAAGACTATTGGGTTGCCCAAAAAGTAATTGCGGATTTTTCATATAGTCGGCGTTGACAAATTTTTGCACAGCTTGTGACTCTGTAATTGCATTCTTTCTTCTGTCAGTTATCAGCTGTTACTTTTAGCTTGTTTTAGAAAAAAAGTGTAAAAAAAGTATATTTGATTAAAGTTCATTCTAAGTTTTATTAAAAATGCATTTACTTTCTTTTAAAAAATCCGCAATTACTTTTTGAGCAACCCAATAGAGGATAGGCATACTTTTAAGTTGCATTATAAAAAAATTTGTTAAAATGTTGCGGTCTTATTCACAGAACTTTATTAAACCTTAAAATAGGTTTATTTGACAGTTCTATTAAAGAAATATGTCAAATAAACCTTTTTAAATCTACATTAAGTTTGGTGAATGAGGCCGTTATTTTTTAAAATGTTTCGTTTTCTTTCACTAATTAGAAAATTAATTTATTTATTTGTAAAATATTTTGAAATCATACGAGCTTAAATGTTCTATGTAACAAACTATGTTAAATCAAAATATTTATAAGTTTTTAAATTTTAGCAAATTATCGTATATGACTGAATTGAAAAATATACTGCATACTTTAAGGTGTCTTACCACTTTCAACTCTTTAGGAAACTTAAAGAACACAGAAATAAAAATAAATTAAAATGAATTTGTTTGTTTGTATTCCCTTTAAAGAGTTTTATAATTCGCAAAAATTTCCAAAAATGTTTTATAATCCTAAAAAAATAGTTTTTCAAAACTCTTTAAGTTTATTTGAAAATATTAATTCTTTAAATACGTTTGTAATAAACCTTTTTTAACACTTGCATGCATCTTATCTTATTTAAAAAAAAAATAAAGCATAGTTTTAGGGGCTTTAAATATTTTAGTATTCTTTAGGGAATTTAGGGATTCTTTGGTTACACTTCTTTCATCATAATATGTTCACTACTCCAGAATTTATAAAATTTCAAAATTTTCACTATATTTCTTGTTAATTAAAAAGTATTTTTTGTTAAAAAAAATACCACATTTTCTTTTCATAATTTTTTTTATTAAGCTTCTGGAAGTTTCTTCCTTCAGCATTGGAAGCAATTATTTTCTCTTAGAGGAACTCCTTACAAATTCTTATTGGATTCCTTAGATTATATTTTTTGGATGAGAATAATTTCAACACTGGCTGTGAACACTAACTGGTCGTTGTTCAACGATTTGCGTTTGTGGGACAACTTAAAAAAGGACCGCACCCGTCGGCGTATAAAATTCAACTGACAACTTTATTTTCCCAGCTCCTTTTTGTCGATTACGCTTCCTTCTCACGTACATTGATTGAGGCAACGAACAAACAAAAACAACAACAACAATCAAAAAGAAGTTGCTGTTATTGTTGTGCCGATACTATATATATATAATGGGGTGTTTGTTGTACTCCATATATTAATTCTTAAAACTTTTTTTATACTCCACACATCACACTTGCACACAGGTCCATACGAAAATGACAATAACAACACCAAACAATACAAAAACGAGTCAGACATACAGGACACAACACCCGATGAATATGGCTGGTGATGATGATGGTGGGGTGAAATAGGTTGGGCGGCAGGGGGTAAAAATAATGGCATGCCAACCTAAGGAAGGATCATTTGTGTGAATCAATACGGCAAACAGCAGAGCTACTATTTGTAAAACGATAACAACTACAACAATGGCAACATTTAGCACAACGACACGGCGAAATAGTGGTGAGCCATAAGCAGCACGAAGAAAAGACTTCAAAGCAGGGCAACAACTCCAAATAGATAGTTCTGGCACCACCAACAACAACAATTGCACAGGGAGTAGCAACTTCAAACACTACGAATTCCACACGAATCTCTCATTCCCACAACACGAAGAGGAGTCATTTCAGAACTTGCACACACACACAACACACGGACTTATATTTGGAGTTAAGAAGCTTTACTTCTCTTCAACACTTACGCACACACATACAGAGATATGAGGTCCTTTTAGAGACTTTTCTACTATTGCAGTGGTTATTCTACACGAATGCCTTTAAAAAAATGCAGTGCAAATAAAAAAATCAGTGGCACCAGCCATGTGGGGAAAGAACTTGGCAGAAAAAATGGAGTTCGCCCGTATTCTATGGTTGGTAGTTGATGTTATTGGTGTTGCTTTTCTTTGTTGGCAGGAACCTGATTTTCTTTTAAAGCAAATACTAGAGTTCCAATGTTTGACGAACACCATGGCAAATATTGAGTCATGCTATGCAATGACTAAAACAACAACAACAACTACTCCATGGAAGGAGAAGAAGAGCGGAAACGGAAGTTTTCCAAAACTCATTATATAAACTTCACTTTAAGAACATTTTAAAATAATAAAAAAACATATATTATTATTCACTTAAAAGAATTTATTTTTTTTTTTAATTTTTTTGCTAGAGTTTTAATTTTTTATTATTACCGTTATTAATTCCACCGTTTGTATTTTCTTTTTGGTTTGGAAATTAATTTCTCTTGATTTTAACTCAGTTGCAACCGTTGTGAAAGCTCGACGAAGACTGAAAATTCTTTCCTGACCATGCTCAAAATGTGCTCTTACACTGAACCCAGAGTAAGGCTGTCGTTTTGTGATGGCGTTCGTGATTGCGGTGTTATCCTTTCGTGCTGTGCATATAGCGGTGTGTTGTTGTGCTCTTTGACTATTCCAACGAAGCATGTGCTTTTTCCTTTTTGTTTCCAATATCCACCACCGCTGGAAGTGTGGTGTGTTTCTGATTCTTGTTGCTGTTGTAGCTCGTGTTCGTGTTGATGTTCGTGGTCTATGGATATTTTTGGCCAAAAGCCAAAAATATTCTATACTGGTGTTGCAAGGCAAAGCCAGAACAGCTGCTTTACCAAATAAGCTTTGACTGCTTGCTGGCGGCTGTCCTAGAGTCCTCCTCGGGACCCTTTTTGGCATGCCTCACCACTTTAAACACCACTCAACCAACAAGTCACCGAAATTTAACATCAACATCAAGCTACCAAACGAAAGGAAAAAAACAAAAATAAGCGAAATATTTCATTTAGCCGCCTAAATGGAGCCAACTAAAACGTTAGCCTAGCACCCGTAATGAACGTAAGCCTAAAGACAACAACAATGTCGGTAGGAGCATGCCATGCCAATGTTTTTGAAAAAAAAAAAAACTACCGCAGGGTGGGGCGGTAGAGGTTAAACTCCAAAATTGCCTTGTATGGCAGGAAAAACTTCGTAATTGCACTATGACAAGTTGAGCCTATTGGTCTATCATTTACAAATGATTTACAGTCGCTTTTTCCTACTTGCACTCAGAAATAGAATGGCAAAATTAGTGAATAGGATAAGCCAATTTCCTTAAAACTTGCTATAGAAGGATATCAAAAATTAAATGTCATTTAAGGATTTTTGGCATGATTGGCACTAAATGATATTGAACAGGGAAGAAGAGAGCGAGAGAGGAATACGAAAGTCAAATACCTTAAAGAAAATTTAGAAAATTATTTCTGGTACATAAAAGACACTTAAAAGGTTTTGAAATTTTTCTGTTTAAAAAATATATGCAAACAAATTATCATAAAACATTTTTGGAAATATACAAAAATAAATATGGCTATAAATCATTTTTTTGAAGGTTACAACAGCCAGAAAGGGTCATATATGAGGCTGTAGTAGAACAAATTTTTCTGTTGTCTTCAAGATTATGCATCAAACCAAATTTTATAACCCTAAAAATTTTAGTATTCATTTATATAGAAAAAAAGAAATACTTGGCACAGGATTTAAAAATTCCAAATAGTTTAAGGAGTTTAATGGCAATCTGCTCACATTGAATTGATATATAGTTTTCGAAATTTTCTTATGATCTAAGAACAATGATGATCTGATTGATCAGATTGCGATTTATAAAATGTGCCAATGCAGGTCACGTTAGCGTAGAGTTTAGCATGTCTGCCTATAATACTGAATGCCTGAGTTCGCGTCCTGGCGAGACCTAATGCTGGCGACATTTTTGAGCTACTTTGCCATGTAAAACTTCTCTCCAAAGAGGTGTCGCACTGGGGCACGCCGTTCGGACTCGGCTATAAAAAGGAGGCCCCTTATCGTTGAGCTTAAACTTGAATCGGACTATACTCTTGATATGTGAAAAGTCAATGCATTTTGCAAATTCACATTTCGGCTAACATTTTAAATAAAATTTGTTTCCTTTCTAAATAAAAACAAAAAGGAATCCAACAACAAGTTATATATAATAAATATTTTGAAGGTCAAATTGTTTGTCACTTACAAAAGGCTTATAGGATATTGACAAAGTTGACTCTATTGGCAATCGATATAGTGCAACGTTAAAATTATTGCATACAGTTATAGAAGCTAAATTATATTCTGGTCAAATTGAAATGATATAATATAAATATTTTAAAGCTCAAACTACTGTTTGTTGCTTAAACAAGCCTCAAGAACCCAAATATAGAATATTTCTAATATATTACTTGTCGCGTCCTATTATGTCATAATTTTTTGAAAGACCAATACTTCAGATAAAGACTAAAGTTTGTAGGCATTTCACAAAAGATTGTTGAGTGCCAAAATTAGAATGCAGTTAGTCATATATTTTCTTTATATTTATACAGCCTCATTTACAAAACTTATTGCAGACTTTAAGTTGGTTTATTTGAACGATTTCCTTTATAGATCTGTCCAATAAATCCACTTCAAAGTTACATTAAGTTTTATGCACAGAAAAAAATAAATCTTAGAAAAAAATTCTCTACGAAATTTAGCATTGAATCGAAGACATTATTTATTGAAGTACGTAAGTAGTCTCTACAAGAGTCTTGACAGACAAAATTATTGAAATTTTGTTGACTGTAGTTGAGGTAGTTGTAAAAATAGGCGTACTGCCATGTAGAACACAAAACTCCCATGCCATCCAGGTTCGACTCCCCCGGTCGGCCAAAAAAATTTTTATTTATTTTTCTTTCATTAAACTTATCTTAGAAAATTCGGCATAAAAAATATGAATTTCGTATTCAGAAAAAAATTTTTTAGGTTTTTTAATTTTTATTACTGTGCAGCAGTACTTATTGATTTATTTCGTCATAAACAAGATGATATTGGTAGGCTAGAGGATGCGTGCATCACTACCAAACATGAAATCATGAGTCCAATACTCTGCGGCACCAAAATTATTAAAATTTGTTTTTAAGGGTAATAGTAGCGAGTGACAGAGGAAAATCCGAACAGTAAAACGAACGAGACAAAGTAGCGAGAGCCGAACAAAGAAAACAAAAACACCATTACCTGAAGCAAAGCCCATGCGTTGGCTGGTTAGATGGTTTTTTGCCTTGCTTATGGATATATTTTTGTAGTTATTATATGTTGGGTTGCAAAGAGTGCCTTTCAACAACAAATTTGTACTTTGGGTCGTTGAGATGCAAAATAAATTGTTGCGGGAAAATTAACAATTTTCGTAGTTGTTTTTTCGACCCAAGTTGTTGTTTTTCAAGATTATTTTTATCTGTGTGAATACAGCAGATATTTTTATGTTTTCTTTAAAAGCAAGTGTGCGATATAAGGTGATTGGTTTCGATAAAGAATAGTGATACAGTCTTAGTTATTCCTTGAAAGCGACAATAAAACGAAGTCCATAATTAGAGATTATAAGATTTTATAAGTTGTCCACAATTCGTCTGCTAAATGCTATCTTGTTCCATTCGCCATTTTGGAATTTTTTGACTTAGAACCACTTTCTGGGGTTTTAAGGTACGAAATTTGAGAATTTTCAATAAATTTTGACGTTTCTTTTTTAGTTTATGAGATATTAAGATGTAAATTTGTTTCATATCCGCTTAAATTTCCGTAAAAATTTCTGCAAGTGGATCCAAAGTACATATATTTTGACAAATCAAATTGTCATGCTATCATGTTTCACGAGTTAAATTTTTACACAATTTATTTAAAAATAAAACTAAAAGCAATAATAAAATGACACATTAAAATTTTTTTTAGCGGTGGTTATCCCCTCACCAAATGCTGGCAACATTTGTGAGCATGAGGTGTCACTTTTCAGTGACACGGCGTTCGGACTCGGCATAAAACAGGAGGCCCCCTTATCATTGAGGTTATATTTGAATCGAGCAGAACTCAATTGATATTGTTAGAAGTTAGTTTGGGAAACTATAAACCACATATAAAGAAGCGTTCATCTTCCTATAATAATAACTAAAAATTAATAATAAGTATCTTCAAATATTCTTCCTTCTTTTATTCCCGTTTTACTGATTCCCATTCCTTTGTAGAGTTTAAGGTAATTTCTAGACTTGAAAGTTCTTTCCTGATGTTTCCCAACATTTTTATGACTGCATACCCAAAACAGGAATATGTAAACATTGTCAACCAACTTGAAGATCTGTATCTTTCAAGCATGGTGTGTCACAAGCATCCCTGTGTATATCAATGCTCATCAAATGCTGTTCATTTTAAGTATCAGAACATGATAAAGGATGCCCTTAGCTGAGTCCGAAAGGCGTTTCGCTTAGTAATATCTCTACTAGATAAGTTTTTTTTAATGGAGAAGGTCTCTTCATAGTGAAGTTGTTCCATGGCTAAAAGCATGCCAAGGCATAAACTCAGCCAAAATTTTTTTTCTGATGTTCTTGTCAGGCGGACATGTTATCCTATATAGTATAGTTCAAGAAACATAATGACCATATAAGTGCTATTGGATTTCTATGTCGTCAGAATTAACAGTAAATCTTTGATATACCAATAGTAAAGAAACTGATGACTCAATGTGTAGAAGTCCCCGAAATTAGGACAGTTATTTTTCACATCGAAAACTCCACAATTTATTGTGAATGATTGACAGGTGCGTCAACTTTAGAAAACTTTCAATGAATCCACTACATCGTTTTGAATTACTCAAGTGTGCTATTGAATAAATTAGACATATAAAGACCTGATAAGCGCGATTAAGTCTCTTCTTCCTCAAAAACTACATCAAATCTTTGTTATATTGGTCGTAGAGACACTGATGATGCAAAACTAAAAAATCATCGAAGTAAAGGCGGTCATGTTAACCCCTGCGCCACCCCAAACTATGTTCTTGTAATCACTTTTGCAACTCCTCTCTAACAGAAACAACAGTAATTCATTGGTTAACTGGTCGTTGAGACACTGATGATGCATGTGAGAAGAAAGCAATTCTTTGAAAACCACTATTGAATATTTTAAAATTAAATTTTCATTTAAACTTTTGGCTTATCTAATCTTACTGTTAATTCAACTGTAACAACAATTTTTCCTAACCTATTACTCAATTTATGAAATCCTAATTAGTAAAGTTCTTTAAATACTTTTCTTCTTCGTAGTTCGTATAAAAATTATTTCTTGTCATGAAACCATACGCAACATTTATATTTTTGGAGGCCATCTCAAAAACAAGAAAATTAAAACCAACATTCATATCGCATTAATGCTAAAAACTGTCCTCTTTTTCAATAGCGTATACAAAAAAAAATTATAGACTGATTCATCTAATTTGTGACATCACTTCCTCTGGGGCCATCTACCAAAGCAATTGACACAGTAGCCAAAAAAATATGGTACCCCAAGCAAGAGGTGAGAAGCAAGTTTATGAGCTTAACTCACACTTACCTACCATGTTTGGGGGGTTTCTTTGTTTTATGGCTTGTTGGCTGGCTGCTGACGCTGACACTTAGCCCTAACCATAAGTAAGATAAATATTTAGATGTTGGTCGTCAAATTACATCAACTTATGAACCTAATTATTAAATAAACTCTCCTGCCCCAAAACTAAACAAAATTTAATAAAGTTTATGTATTATAATAACAAGCTGAAACCCAAATCAATTTTCATGTGGTAGAAACAGTAACTAGTATTGAAACTCTTAAATTTATCACAACTACGGGCATTTTGTGTTAAGTGTGTGTTTTTAGCTAGCTCAGTTGGCATGATGATGCTTTTTTCATTGCTTTTTTCCAAAAGCATTGCAGTATTGTTGGCCAAAGTGGAAAACTGGCACAAGAAGATGAATTGGCCCATTGATCACCAATTATTTATGTCTTTGATATGCAGTGCCTTTAAGTTCAAAGCTCCACTAACATATTTCATGCAATGTAGGTGGAATTATTGCATAGAAAACGCTAAGAAGGCACTTGTTTATATTCCAATGTGAATGCAGGTTTTTAAGAAAATTCCAGAGGAAAATACTTTAGAGTCAAAGCATGGCTGAATATTCGAACGTTAAGTCACTTGCCGAAATCAATAAGTGCAAATGAATTCGTTTAAGTGAAAATCGGTAGTGAATTAGTTATTTCTATGGGAAACTATCTGAAATGTAAAAACTAGTGTTATCAATAATATTTGGAAACGCATTTTCATACGTAGCTAGTGTTTATATCTGACTCAAGTTAGTAAACTTCAACTTTTCGACTCAAGTCAGTATGTTGACGTAAAATTTCGCTTGCACTTATGCTTATATCGCTTAACTGCAAACTAATTTCACTTGTCCGAACTACACTAAACTGAAAACTAAGCAGTTGGGATACTTCCTTTATGCCAATGACTGTCCTTGATAGAACTGGCATACTAACGATAATCGCACCATTCGATATTTTTAGTAATAAATATAGATAGTACCGATACTATCGTTAATTTCCCATCACCTATATTTCAACGAAAATGAGAAGTAAAAATCAGGAGTTTGATTTATATAGAAGCAATATCAATGCACAAATCGATTAATACCAAACTTAATAAGTCAGTTGGAAGTCATGAGAGAAATCATTGCACAAAATTTTAGTCCAATTAGATGAAAATTGTGCCCTCTATAGGCGCAATGTATCTTATCTTATCTATCTTATGCTATACAACTCATTATCGCTTATTACCTTAGGAACTAAAATGCAAGCATTAATCGTTATGGTGTTCTCTCTTGATCCATGATTTAACAGAAAAATTAAATCACTATGACGGAACACTAAATCACAACACTAAATCAGAATGGAAAAGAGTTAAAATCGCTTCATTTTCTATGCTACTGTTTAGAAAGTAACTCTCTTCACTGGGAAATGCTATATTGGAAGCGTCCATCGTCTCATCCCCCCGTCCCTGTTTCACTGATTCCCATCCCTCAGAGAATTTAAGAGTTGAAAGTATATTAGTAAACAAATCCCAGAAATATCTTTGTGAATACTCTCTGAGAAATCTTTGAGATTTTTCCCAGTGACAATTCCCTGAAATATATTTGTAAGTAAGTAAGTAATCTTTGTGACTGCATGCTCAGAAGAGTAATATTTAAAAATGTTCAGGCAACTTGTAAAGCTATCAGGAACAATCAAGAATGATGTGTCATGATCATCCCATAAAGGAATTTCTTAAAGTAGACCAATATCTATAAATGCTGTCCACTTCAAGTATTACAAATGGAAAAATTGCGAAAATTCCAATATTACGCTCGTTTCGAAAGAGAAGCAAACGAAAAATGGTGAAATAAAATGATGTTCGCCCTAGAAAGCCAGAGACTGAACAATAAAGATTCGGCAGAGCACGACCAGAATTCGAAACTGGACACACCGAATTCGAACCTAGACTATTGATAGCATTCGAAGCTATTAATAACACTTTCAAAAGATGCATAAATAGCATGTGTATATCATGAGAGTAAGATATTCGTATAGAATATAAGTCTATCACTACAAAAACACATGCGGTGGAAGAGAACAGCTAGCGTGGCAGGTGTCAAACTTGTGCTAGTGTCATGCTTACATCATAGACACTATGATTGAAAAGTCTTCTTTCCATTAAAAAAAAAATCTTCTTCCATTGAAAAAATCTTCGATCACTAAGCTCGCCTCGGAAGAGAAACAAACAAAAAAATCATAATGGATGTCCTTTTTGCAGCTGAGTCCGGCATTTGACATCGTCAATCTTGGGTATGTCTAAAATACTTCAACTATATATAAAGTTTGCGATCGACTTGGTCTCCTTTTTTTGTCCGTATCAGATTTAAAAGAGACAAAAGTTTATCATTAACACCAATGTTTATGATTTATCGATTTAAATCCTAATGCTGGCCACAATTTGATATGACAATAATAACAGCTGTCCAAATCCTCTGTCTGTATATAGAGAGTGCAGAATGATTGATATTATTATCTGCTAAAGGGGGAGTAAGAAACTATTGTTGTAGAAGAAATACTTAGTCGGCATTTGTCGACATAATAAATCATAACAGAAGATTCTGGCTATTAGTACTTTTACATTGGCAACTCAAGCCGGATTTAGATAAAATCCAGATCATAAAACTTTTTAATTAAACGTGCTATTATCAGAATTCAACTTTCGGTAGGCTTTGTTAAAGGATTGTTGGAAAAACTTCATGTTTTCTACTCATTCATTTTTGTATGCTATCGATAAATACATGTCGTTGAACTAAGTATTCGATAGTTCTTTAACATGGACCTTAAATCGATTTGATTTTTGTCAGTTGTGGTAAGTTATCGGCTATTTTCGCGTATTATCGAAAGTAATCCTGGGCGATGATATACAGGATAAATCTATAAAGACATATAAAGAACAACGTGGATGCCCTGCAGGACTAGCAAGAATATCGATGCTCTCAATAACTTTCGATAACAAGCCGATAACTCATGTTTTCTCGATATAGAAGTAAATAAATAAAGACTTATCATCCATCGAAATATCGAAAATGGAAGTCGAAAATATTTCATAGCCAAAACTAAGCCCAAAAATTACATTGTTTGTATTCGAATAACTAAAGGAAGTTTATCTTTCGATTTTCTTATCGAAAACTGAAGTAAAAAAAGTATATTTGTACAATTTTAATTTTGTGGATTATTTTTTTTAATATTTTTATATTTTAGTTGGTATCGTTTTCGATAAATTCGTCACTTTATTGCCTTAAATTAACAAAACATTCTGGGCGGCTTTATTTTTAAACAATGTTTTTTTAATTATATTTGTTTTTTCTAATTTAGTTTCTATATAACTATCCGCTTTGACAATTACCTTTAACTTCAACTCTACATACGTCTCGTATGTACTTTTGAACGAAGTCCGGTAATACCGATTTCTTCGTTTGTCGTTAGACAACAAGTACTCGATAACGATTACCACCGCTCACGTTGTATGACTATTTGTTTTGGCCAAAGACAGAGATTTGTATTCTCATTTCTTTGCTTTGTAAACACTTTGCTCAATATAAACACTTTAGGGCAGCGAACATGTAAAACTCACGACGGCTGTGGAACAACTGATTTCTACTCCAGCAAAAGGATTTCTTACATCAACATATGACTGTGACCAATACATAAGCAAAACTATACTGTATGCACTCTCATACACAGCCATGGGGTATACTCATTCTGAGTTCGCGCGTGTGTATGTATGTGTGTGAAGGATTCAAATTAGAACTTCGTTTACAACTACAATTCGCAGCAATTTTCGTTGATTTGTTGTTTTGGTTTTTGTTGTTGTTTTCGGCACGTATGGAGAATAGAAAGAAATTACGCAATTTCCAGCTACAATTGGAAATCGGCAAACTTCCAACTAAGAAAGTTGCAAATAAAAAGCAAAACAACAACAGAATAAAAATGAGAGAATGAACAAGACAAGACAATCACCAAAGAACAGAAGCCAACAAGACAATCACGAATAGCAAACAAGGCAATCGAAGAGAGCATTGAGGCTAAGAAGCAAAGCTATGAATTGCATCCGATTGCCCGAAGTTTTTTTTTTGTTTTTGGTTCTAAAGCATATTTTTAGGTGAGTGTAGCTCCTCTTGGTTTTGTGTGCGTAAATGTGTTGATGTGGGATATTGCTTTCGAAGTGTTGTAGTAAGACAGACATACAGACAACTTGAGTAGATGCAGAATGAGGCGGTTGGGGATATGGGGGTTTGGTGATGGAGTACTGCTTCAATATTCGTACACATAGTGATACTTAGTGTAGTAGTTAAGTACAGCGTACTAGCATTTGTACTTATAATCAAGTCACAATGAGAGTCTTTTGTAAACATAAGATAACATCAAGAGAAATCTTGTTCATCTCTAGAGATTTTGTGGTGGTGGTATGTGTTTGATTGTTTTAGCTAATGAACAACTTCAAGAAAAGAAAAGATACACAAATTTAAAGGTAAAATATTAATTTGAAATAAAATTAAAATAAATAATTGTTTGTATAACATAAATTATAACACTTATTAATAATCACTATTTCTAAATCTGTATTTATTATTTCACTTAAATGTTTTATTTTTGATGTTGAAGTGTTTTGCCTATTAGGGGGAAGATCATTTAATTGTACAATTTTTGTTTGTTTCTCTTTCGAGCCGAGCTCAATAGTCGAAGATTTTCTTTGCAAATGGAAAAGAAAAATCAGAGATTGCAACACACCAACCCCTATGGGACGCGTTTCGCCTTTGTAGAGAAGACTTTTCAGCCATATTAGGTGTGAAGGCTTCAAGGGCCGTATGTTGTACTTATGCCGAATTTATTCCAAAAACCAGGCTCTAAAACCCCGTCTGTTAGCTGTTCTTTTCCCAATGCATGTGTTTTTTGTGTAATGGCAGATTTTTGTCTATTCAATTACACTACTACCATGGTATACCCATGATTCTGTGCATCTATTGAAAGTTGTATTGATAGCTTCGGACGATAGACAACGGCAACGACTCTCGCCATTGCTCCGCACAGGTTCGAATCCCAGCCGGGCTCTGCCGTTTTTTTTATTTTCAAGTTTTTCTGTCTGTGAGGGTGTAGATCATTTAATTCTACAATTTTTGTTTGTTTCTCTTTTGAGACGAGCCCAATGATCGGATATTTTTTTTTCGCTTTCTTTATTATGTCTTCATAATTTTTTCGGAATAAGTTGTTTTATTAAAAAAATAAACAACAAAAAGAAGGGAATATTTTTTTGGGATAATTTTGTCAAAACTTTATTTCTAAAAAAATGTTGTAAAAATATTTTTGCAAAACTTTGTAAAATTTTATATTTTCTTCCAAATTTATTTTAGGAAAAAAAAATTTTAAATTGCTTTTTATAAACTTAGCGTTCCACTGGTATTTTTGCTTTGTAATAGCATTAGACTGGTTTCCTAGATTGCGATTTCGTTTGGTACCACCCAAACTCATCCGTAGGCGTTGTCAAAAAACTAAAGGAAAATACTCTTAAGAGCATAGTTTCAACCTAGAAGACATACCTTTTTTTGACGCAAATCGTGTTTATTTATTCATAAACACGATTTGTGATAGTTTATTTTAATAGAAAAATTGTCAACAAAATTTTGTAGAAAATATTGCATGAATTTATTTTCATAGAAAATTTTGTGAAATTTTATTTTTATATGAAATTTCGTCAAAACTTTACTTTTATAAATAAATCGCTTAAATTTCGTCTAAAACTTATTAGTTTTTATTTTAATGGCAAAACCATCCGAAGGCGACCCTGCTAAGGCCGAAATCGCAATCATGGTAGCGTGCCCAGTGCATCTGCCTTATATTTAAAGTTAGGCACAAATGTATGAAGTGTAGTTTGTTTATTTCTTTTTGCTGCGCTATAAAAGGAAATTAGTTTTAAGAGCGTAGTTTCGTCTTTAAAGACATGCCTTTTTCAGAGATTCACAGATGACAGATCCTAAGCAAAAAAAAAAGCCGTCAATACAACTTCTAACTTCCAAAAACTTTAAAAGAAAAAAATTCGACAGAGCCTGACCGGGATTCGAACCTGGGCACACGAAGCAACGTCGAAAATCGCTGCCGTTGTCTAGCGTTCCAAGCCACCAATACAACATCCAACAGATGCACAGAATCATGTGCATACCATGGGAGTAGTGTTATTTGTGTGGATACAAAATCTCCCATTACACACAAAAACACATGCATTGGGAAAAGTTCAGCTAATAGACAGGGTTGTCGAGCGTTGTTAATGTGGTATTTGTATCATAGAGGCGTTTTCGCAATAAATTCGATACAAGTATAACATACCAACGTACGGTCCTTGAAGCCTTCAAACCTAATATGACTGATGAGTAATTATAACCAAATTATGAAACGCGTACCATAGTGGTTGGTGTGTGTTGCGATCTCTGCCTTTCCTTTTCCATTTGCAAAAAAAATCTCCGATCAAACAAAAATTGTAAAATTTAATCATTTTGCCCTAACAGGCAAAAAAAACTTCAAATGAAAAAAATCAGTTTCAATCACAAAATTAATTGATCAAATTAAGTTTTTTAATTGAAGCTGCTTCAGTCACGAAATCAGCAAAATATCAATCACCATTTTTGAAAAAGACCACAGTAGCGCAAATGTTGGCATGTCCGCTTATGACGCTGAACGCCTTTGTTCGATTCCTGGCAGGAACATCAGAAAAATATTCAACGGTGGTTATCCCCTCCTAATGGTGGCGACATTTGGTATTGCTATAGATTTGTCAAGTGAGACGTATGTGTCTTTGAAATCTCTCCCTTTATATTGTAGAGGACAAATAGGGTTTAATTGAATTTATTCAAGCACCATGTTTGAAATTTTTTTAAGATTCGATTAAAAAAAATTATTAAATCAATTAAATTTTTAATTAAAAGTAAAAAAATTTTCAATCACGATTGTGAATAGGAAAGAATTTTCAGATTCAATTAAAAGGTTAATTGAATCAATTAATGTTTTAACTGGAAATGGAAAAAATTTCAATCACGACTGTAATTGAAAAAAAATTCATACTCAATTAAAAAATGATTGAATCAATTAATTTATTAATTGAAAACCATTTTATTTTCAATTAGATTTTTATTTGAAAATTGTTTCAGTGTACCGTTAAGTTTGGTTTGGTGTCAGACGAAATCACGATCTAGAAAACCAGTCAATGCTATTAAAAGCAATACCTTTTCTGGTTAACTTAAAAAAAAAGGGAATTTTGTTTTTCCATTTTGTAATAGAAGCAGAATTTTTTTGTAAATATTTTTTTATAAAAAATGTGAAAATTTAGCTAGAAATTCGCTTGGTGTTAAAAGTTATGTCCGAAAAAGACTCCCTAATCCTTAAAATCAGAAATTAGTTTTACGACTAGTTGAAATAACTACCAGCGGTAAAACTTCATAATGCTCTGTTTTCTACACTTCCTTCCTATGACCATTTGTCAGCGTCTTTCAGTCCTTTCATAGATTTTATCCTTTGCATGCATTATGATTATTGCTGTGCCATTTGTTACCCACAAACATGTGTAGATGGGGTAGCTAACTGCCGCTCTGCAGTATGACTGCTGCCAAATAATCGGATACTCTTAATTCTTGTCCGCCCTTTTCTATAGTTCCACAGGGAAAACAGAGTCATAATCATGAAACAACCATCCCACCCCCACAGACTGGTCAAATCGAATTTAAAAACGGAACATTTCGTCGATATGCATTGTTAGTTAATAAAAGCATAGAGACATGGCAAAAAACTAGAAACAGAACGGAACGAAATGCAGTTCACTTAAGATTGATGACGTCATTTGGTACAAAGAATTATTTACTCCATAATAGGGGTTGTTCTCAATACCCAAAAGTGTGGAGTCCTTTTGACCTCCTGCTAGTTTGGCGGTCTGTTTAACGACAATGTCATTAAAAATATGGCTTTTGAATGCTTAATGAGTCTTAGGGGTGGCTTTTTTGTTTTGTTTGCTGCACATCCATTGTGGACTAGATTGAATTGAACGGTGGAGGTGGCATAATAAGTATGTACCCAAAGTGTGTTAAACATGTGGCAGAGCCATTAAACAATTAGGCTTTGTTTCAATGTTTTAAAAATGCTAGAAACAGACCTTTTGAGCAAAGCCGGCTTTTGTTGCATAATTCTAGGGGAGGCCGGGGAATGGACTATATAATGCCTTTAAAACAGGCATTTAAACTCGATATGATTTTATGGCTGAAGGTCATTCACAAAATAAACGATTTGCACACACCAAGACGCACCAACTCCACTTAAATCGAATATAGTTATTGCCTACTGTGGGAACTGGCCTCTCTTATGAATAGTTGTCCTACGCAATTGCTTTGTGAAGCACCGAAACGCATGGAAAAAACAAAGAAATCAGAAATCCTCTTCAAATACTTTGTTTTACTTCTCAAGTGCCCATGGGTACTGTTAAATGAATATAAACTGTTAGTGCCTACTTTTAGGGGCACAAGCATTCCACAGCATGAATAAAACAACAAATGGCGTCTGACAATATGACAAAAGCACAATAAGCACAAAAGTTTCTTGGGTATTATGACACTTAATCGGATAAATGCTAAGATGGTCTCTGCAATGGCATGGAATGAGTGTCAGGATGCCGCAAATCTAATCCCACGCACATATAAATATCTTTGGGTAAATGGTAATTTTAACAAGGGTTATTACTTAAACTTTACCATGCAACAATGGAAAAACGAAGTATTACCAAAAATATTTTGACATTAAACAAATGAGGGACACAATTCCCAGTTAAGCATTTCGCGAAATTGCAACGAAAAATTTGTAAGCTGTTCCTCCTTAACAAAATGCTTAGTTGTCCTAACTCTGCATGAAGGGTCTTCTTTGTTGAATTGTTCCATTAAATTTAATTTACTGCCGGAAACGGCAGCACACAGACAATCAAGAGTAAAACATTGCGAAAATCTTGGCAATATAAAGAACATACTTTAGAATATGTGCCTCGGAAAGAAAAGAAAATATTTTGGGCTCTCAAGGGAAGCCTAAAGATTACTCTCTTTTTTTATATAAATATGATAGCAAATTTAAGCAAATATGTAACCGCTGGTGTTGCAAACAAAGTAAAAGTTTGTTGATTAAAACTAGCAGAGATTGGCTAATATTGGGTAAATACTCCAAACCTACCCTACAATTATTCCAGGTCAATTTAGCTATATAAATGTAAATCCTGTGGGATCTTTATATGGAAGCTATATCTGTATCTGAACCATATCAACCGAATCTGTATCCATAGAATTCGTCTATGGGCCAAAATAGCAAGCTCTACAAAATTTTGTGACGATTCATTCAAACACTATATCCACATAAACACACAGACGGACATGACTTATTGATTCTGAGGCGACCGGTATACTTCTAGGTAGGTGATCCTTCTTAACGTTACAAACATATGTTGTGTAGGGTGGCCGCCAGGTAATTGACCTTTTAGAATACCAGCTTCATAATCCTCTCCCAAAATAGGTTTCATTTGAGTCTGATATTGTCTGTTTTGGATGATTTCTTCCCCAAGTTCTATGATTCGTTTTTGGGTTACTGTAAGGCCCAACACCAGCATTTGATTAAAACTATTTAAACAATGCGAGACATCGCATTGTAGAAAAATTTTGTAAAAAGGGGGTCCTACTCTTTTTCCCTAAATTTAAATGCGGAAGAAAAATGGGGTTCTTTTTTCATACCCACCGCCATAGGATGGGGGTATACTAATCTAGTCATTCCGTTTGTAACACATCGAAATATTGATCTGCGACCCCATATTGTGGATTGTCTCGACATTCTAAATCGATCTAGCCATGTCCGTCCGTAAGTCCGTCTGTCGAAATCACGAGTCGAACGCGTAAAGCTACGCTCTTAATTTTGCACAGATACCTCTTATTAATGTAGGTCGTTGCGGATTGCAAATGAGCCATATAAACCGATCCCCGTATTTTACTTCTTGATCCCCTGAAAGCCGCAATTTTTGTCCGATTTGTCTGAAATTTGGAGCAAAGACTTGTGTTATGACTTCCAACGTCCATGTAGTATGATACGAATCGGTCTATAAACAGATATAGCGCCTTTATAAACCGATCCCTGGATTTGAATTTTTCAACCCCTAGAAGCCTAAATTTTCATCTGATTTGGCTGAAATTTTGGACAAAGCTTGTATTGTGACTTTCAACATCCATGCCAAGTATGATCCGAATCGGTCTACAAACAGATATAGCTCCCATATAAACCAATCCCTGGATTTGACTTCTTCAGCGCTTAGAACCTACGTTTTCACCTGATTTGGTTGAAATTTGGCCCGAAATCCTATCTTATGACTTACAACATCAGTGCCAAGTTGTATCCGAATCGGTCAATATGGTGATGTAGGTATCGGTGCCTAGTTACCCCGATATGACTTCTGGAGACCAAATTAATTCAAATACAAACTCAGTTAATAGGGGTACGTTTTTAGCATAAGCCATTGGGTACCCACTACCCAAGATTTTTATTGTTAATTTTTCGTCAAAGTTTTCTTTAAAATGTTTTGCCAAATTTTTTTTGTAAAACTTTTTTTTTGCAGATTTGGTTAAGCAACTAAAAATAAATCCTGTGTATAACAATCCAAATCATGAAAGTCGAACTGATAATGCGTTTGGAAATTGCAAAATACGAAGCCAGTAGAGGTATTCTAGAACTCAAGCGGATTTTTTTGTAGGGAACTTTTGTGACTCCCCACCAAAAATTTTGGTTTGAAAATTTGGCAGCCCGAACAATTTTTCAAATGGCCTTACCACAAAGCGCCCGCTCTACCAAGGACCATCAGTTCTCAATTTTTACTAGTTTTTTTTCAGCTCACATTAAGATAACGCAACAGTGGAATATGCGTTGTCATTGTGTGATCACCTGTAGACAGTTTCGAACGTTTCGTTTACAAATTCTGTTGTTGATTCATCAACATTTGTGGTTGATACGATGAAATCTGTATCTTGAATCACTTTTATGTGACCGATGGGGTCATCCTTACAAAGCTGTGGTTGATTTTTTCTATGGGTATGGAGAATTATATCGTTTCCTGAGTTTGATCTATTCCTTTTTGTGGATCTTTGTAAGGAAATCCCATGAGGTACACGATAACTTTCGAGGGAGTAAAGTTAGGCACTTGTAATTTTGCACAAATATTTCTTATTAGTGTAGGTCGAATAGATATGGCACACTAATAACAAGAGAACACATGCTGCTCGCCTATGCCGACGACATCGATATCATAGGTCGGTCACCGGAAGTAGTAACTGCTGCCTTTGAAAGAATCGAAAGAGAGTCAGTGAAAATGGGTCTGGCTGTAAATGGAGATAAGACGAAATGGATGGTTTCAGCTCCCAAAAAGCCTTGCACAACCGAGCAGATAAAGAAAATGGAGAAAGTTGGGAACCACAGTCAGTAACTTTATCTACTTCGGCACCGCCCTAACCGAAACGAATGACACCAGTTTTGAGATTAAGCGAAGAATAATACTGGCAAACAGATGCTACTTTGGACTAAGTAAGCAGTTTAGAAACAAGACCACCTCTCGACAGACGAAGATTACACTATACAATACACTGATACTACCTGTGCTGTTATATGGTTCTGAAGCATGGTTACTTGTGAAAGCAGATGAGGCAGTGCTTGGAGTATTTGAGAGAAAGATTCGTCGTAAAATGTATGGACCAGTTTGCGTTAACGGAGAATATACGCGACATATGAACTACGAGCTATATGAGCTGTTTGACGACGATAGCATAGATACACGCATCAAAATACAACGGCTGCGTTGGCTAGGTCATGTTTTCAGAATGGATGAAGAAGCTCCAGCAAAGAAGTCTTTTGAAGGCAAACACGGTGGTACACGCAAACCGGGAAGACCAAAAACCCAATGGAAAGATCAAGTTGTGGGAGACACCTCGAAACTTGGTGTCAGAGATTTTAGAATGAGCGCAGAAGATTGAGGCGCTTGGAACGCTATTCTACGAAATTTTGCATATGTCGTTTTGGTATGACTTCCAACAACCATGCCAAGTACGGTGTAAATCGGTTTATTACCTGATATGGCTGCCATATAAAACGATCTCCCGATTTGACTTTTGAGCCTCTGGAGGGTGCTATTATTACCCGATTTGCCTGAAAATTTGGAGGTGGTGCTTTTCTATGACATCTAATAGCCATGACAAGTACAGTCCACATCAGTCAATAAATTGATATAGCTCATATATATATTTGAAAGTCATTCAAAGAACTTGAGAAATGATGGAGGGTATATAAGAATCGGCCTGGCCGAACTAAGCACGCTTTTACTTGTTAGAGAAATTTTTGAATTCTTTAATCTTGCCTTCAATAAAAGAATTTGGTTTTTTTCCTACTAAATCATTTGCCGACGGTATAGATTGTTTTTTTTATAACACAGCAAGGGACTGTAGTCAAAAATGAGGGCCGCATACCAATATTTTGTTTACATATATGACACCGCATAGTTTTCTATTTAATTTTTTTATTATTTCAAAATTTCAAAAAAAAAAAAAACAAAGAAAGAAGAAAATAATAGAAATTAATTTTCTATATAAAAATATTGCACACGGCCTAATTTTTTTAATTGCCCTAAAGTCAAGTCGCTGCTATTTATCCCAACCAAAATAATTTATTAATTTTCACACTTTATAATTTCTCACCAATAAAAAGTCATGTAGTTGATAATAACTCTCACCACATAAGCCGGTACTTCAAGATTCTTCTCTCTTTTTTCATGACAATCTTGGGATTTTCTTTAATTTTTCCATCCATCTTTATTGCAGCTGACAACAACAATGCCGGCATTTTTTCCAAAAGGTCCGTCCCACTTTTTGTTTCAGAGAGAGAGAGAGTGGACAAGAGCTAAATGGCATGAGAGAGTAAACGTTAAAGAGAGAAAACTATATCCTTTAAAATTTTCCTCAACAATGTCTTCTTCTCCGTCCCTTAGGCTATGAGAAAAATCATTTTCCTGTATACAGCTGTTTAAAAGAAACCCAACAGCTGTTTGATTTCTCAATTACCAAAACAGTTTTCTCATTATCACAAGCATTTTCTATGCACTCTGACTACTAACACTACTGCTTTCGCTCTCTCTCTCTCTCTCTCTCTCTCTCTCTCTCTCTTTCAATCTCTGTATATGTCATAACCCTCCAAACATTTTCTATCGTGCGAGTCACTAAATCTGCACTCAAGGAAGTTGAAAACAATCTCAGGCGATATCATTTTTTACTCTAATTAGTGTCTCGGTACGGGAGAAAACGTGCCACTTGGCGATATATACCCATGAGTGACTAAATAGGGACTAAAAAAAGTGTAAAATTCGATTATCAACGTCATTTATAAAAATAAATTTTTATTTGCCAAATGTTTTTTTTTACCTTTTAGAGTGAGGCTAATTTTTATTTCTCTTTCTAATTTATTTCTTTTCCAAATCAAGATTATTAATCGAAGATTTTATTTGCAATGATTTTCCCTGACTGGGATTTGAACAGCCAACCTTACGATTGTGAGGCGTATGCTATCCCTCTGTGCTACCGGCCTTTCTTCATTACAGAAGGCTAAGTTAACATACATTCTCTTGTTTGGGGTTTTTTGAGTTAGCGTCCAAAACAACAACAAAAAATCTATTTTTAAATTTGTTGCAATAACAGTTGATTATGAGAAACTAATTAGCGAAACATGAATGATAGAATTCCGACAGTAATGTATTTTGTTGTTGTAAATCTTGAGATCTCTACAAACTATCATACAAAAGGACCTAAAAAGTGACTATTCTGGGAGGGAGTGAGAAAGTCACTTCCAAATGTTTGGAGGGAACCACTGACAACTTTGCAAGTCATCATTGGTACCCAGTATGGGTATGCTGTGCTCTATGCTTTGCCTGTGTGTACACTTGGATGAAGGGGAGAGGAAAGAAAAACTCACATAAAAAACCATGACCATCTGATTTTTGTTGTAGTTATTGATTTTTCACATGTGCTTGTTATTGTTGCTGCTGCTGTTGCTGATGTTGTTGTTGTTGTTGTTTTAACAAAAACAGCTGTTTTCAACTGTTTGTATAACACAACAGAGCAGAGAGCAAGGATTTTGTTTTTTTTTTCATACAACAAACACATGCAAACACCTGCTAGCAGCAATACCATCAGCAGGAATTACTGCAACAACAAAAAATAAAAAAAATAGCAGACGAGCGAAAGCTTGTTGTCTCCATCATATGGAGAATTGAGGATTTTTTCGCCTAGGCATGAGGTAGTTGGGGTGGTCTTGTGGGCTGCCCTATACCGTATATGCTACAAAAAAAGCCGCATTTGTTAATTCTGAATTTTAACGATGACGACAGCGGCTGTGTCTGCAAGTTGTAGGTTAGGAGTGTTTTTGGAGTACCGAATATGAAGAGAAACTCCCATATTACAGAATAAAGCGAGGACCCAAAAGGGAAATTGAACAATAGAATGTAATACCATTGAGAGTGCAAAGGAAAATGGGTTGGAAATGTCAAAAACGAGGAAACAGCGGCAGAGGAAATGAAAGAAATAAAATTCGATTTTTCACAAGTGTTCTTCTGCATTTTACCCAATTACCCATGCTGTCTTGTTTTTTTTTTGGTATTTTTGCTAATGAGGTGAAAGGTATAGGCTATTACTTTGGTTTTTATCGGAAACGAACTGTATTTAAAAGTTTTTCTCGCCAACAAGACTGAAAATAATTTCATCAGCTTTTTACGAAAATCTAACCCTATAGTCGGCAAATTGCGAATTACTTCTTGTTCTGGAAGCTAAATTTGTAATGAAAGTTGAATGAATAAAATTAGTAAAAATAAGTTTTTCATATATTTGATCTCTTTTCATGACCAGAAACTAACTCCAATAATTTTCTGTTTTTTTCTACAGTCTTTACAATGTCCAATTACGCTGTAGGTAAGTCAACATATTTTATTCATTATATTTAGACATTAAGTTTTGTAATGCATCGGCCCTATAAGGTATGCCCATATGGTGAGCGTCAAAGTGCACAAATGCCATACTTTCACAGATGGATTTATATGCGAGCTGCATCAGTCTATAGACCGATTGAGACCATAATGAACACGTATGTTAATGGTCATGAGAGGATCCGTCGTACAAAATTACAGGCAAATCGGATAGGAATTGCGCCCTCTAGAAGCTTAAGAAGTTAAGACCCAAGATCGGCTTATATGGCTGCTATACCATGTTATTGACCGATTTGAACCATACGTAGCACAGTTGTTAGAAGTCATAGCGAAATACGTCGTGCAAAATTTCATTCCAATCGGGTGAGAATTGCGCCTTCTAGAGACTTAAGAAGATAAGACACAAGATCGGTTTATATGGCAGCTATATCAAAACATGGACCGATATGGCCCATTTACAATCCCAACCGACCTACACTAATAAGAAGTATTGTTGCAAAATTTCTAGCGGCTAGCTTTACTCCTTCGAAAGTTTGCGTGCTTTCGACAGACAGACGGACGGAAGGACAGACGGACGGACATGGCTAGATCGACTTAAAATACCATGACGATCAAGAATATATATACTTTATGGGGTCTCAGACACATATTTCGATGAGTTACAAACATAATGACGAAATTAGAATACCCTATCCTATGGTGGAGGGTATAAAAAATATATCAAAACATAGACAATGTTGGTCATGGATATCGCTTGTTTTCAAAATCGAATAATAAATGCGCCCTTTATGAGCCTAAGTACTTAAATCGGAAGATCGGTATATATGGCAGCTATATCCAAATATAGTCCATACCCGGCTAACTCGGGCCATACTCGGCTAACATACATGCTAACCTCTGCGCTGTGTTAGGACACCTAACACAACTCGTAGTCCCAAATATCAACATATCAATGAGTGCTGTCCAATTCAAATTTTTAAGCTCACTGATAAGGGTCCTCCTTTTTATTGCCGAGTCCGAACGGCGTGCCACTGAAAATTTTTTTCTGATGTTCTCGGTTGGATTCGAACGACATTGGATGAGACAATTGAGAACTGAGTAAAACAGATAGCAAGACACCAAGACAACGAGTTGAGTGAATGCAAAACAAGAGCCCTTCGGCCTTTGGCAAAAAGAAAGATTAATTCAGATTTCAGTGAGCGCACGTTGTACAATGCATGTATTCGAGTACATTTTGCTTCAGATAAAGTATTTTTCTTGTCGTCAGCTTGCGTGGTGCGAAATTCGTACGAAGGTAACCTGGTTGATTTGACAAAAGCATGGGTAAACACACACATGCCTATTTTTTTTATATGAGAAAACAGTTTGCGAACGATTTGTGTGATCAGTTCATCTTTTGAAAATGACAGCGAGACGCTTTCATATGACTCAATGTACAGCGAGGAATTTCTCATATCTCATTGTAGCGGCGATGAATTCGAGATAAAAATACTCCCCAGCACTGAATGGTGTTTGTTTCTCAAAATTATCTACTCAACACCATCCGCACAACTTTGCACTTAAATTATATAAAAAACATCCGATTTAAACTGGATAGAACCAAAATGAAACAGCAGATAAGGTGGTTTCCTCCTCCTAATGCTGACACATATTGTGAGGTACTATGCTATGTAATAACTTCTCTCCAAAGAGGTGTCGCACTGCGGCACAACGTTCTGATTCGGCTATAAAAAGGAGGCCCGTTATCATTGAGTTTAAACTTGAATCGAACCGGACTCATTGATATGTGAGTGGAATATTCATGGGCAAAATTAGCATTTTGCTGCTTCTTGAATACAGGACTCTGATTCGAAGCTAAGAAAGAGATGCCTCTGATTCCCTTGCTGATCTTATATCGTCCTCGACTATCAACTGGCTTTTAAGTCCCTCCTCGAGAGATCTCAATATATAACCAATAAAACCGTGCTAACCAGTAAACCGCCAAATCAGGCAACAATTAAAGGTTTCAGAAGGTAAATCGGGGGATCGGTTTATATGGGAGCTATAACAGGTATAAACCGAGTTGGACCATACTTGGCACGGTAGTCTTTATAGAACCCTACGTGCAAAACTTCAGCCCAATCGGAAAACATTTGCGGCTTCCAGGGGCTTAAGATCGGTTTATAGGGGAGCTTTATCAGTTAGTGAACTGATTCGAACCACACTTGGCACAATCATTTCAGATAAATCGGATTATAATTGCATACTCTAGGCGCTCAAGAAGTCATGTCGAAGGACCACTTTATATGGGAGCTATATCCATATCTGAACCGATATGGGCAATTTGGAATCCCCAACGACCTACATCAATAAGAAGTATCTGTGCAACATTTCGAGAGGTTAGCTTCTCGCTTTCGACCTCAACCGTGATTTCCGCGGACGGACATGTCTAGATCGATTACGAATGTCAAGACGATCAAGAATATATTTTATAGGGTCACAGATCAATGTTTCGAGGGTTTACAAACGGAATGACTAGATTAGTATACCCCCATCCTATGGAGGTTTAGGCCTGCGTTTATAAATATTCAATCAGCCTTTGCTGGCTGCAAAATCCAGAATTGAACCCTTAACAATAAAATTTTCCAAATCCAGCTGAAGTCAATAAGGTAGCTCAACAATGGTTTCGACTTATACCTTCTCTTAAAGTCGGGTAGTCGATTGCTACACCCCAAGACAATAGCACTGCGAACATGGCTAAAGAAAAGAACATGGAGCAATCGTTTTTCTTTTTTTTCTACACCACAGAAGAGCAATCATTTTCTTGGGATTATGTTTAAAGTGTTCGGGATTAAGGTACATATGACATATTTATTGTTCATTTGTTGTTGTTGTTGGTTTTTTTTCTCATTACCTTTGTTGTTATAAGCTGATTACTTTGTCTCTATTTGGTATGTATGTATATTATTTAAAGATTTCTATGCTGTTATTTAATTTTTTAATATTTATTTTATCGAAAAAATCGCAAAATTGTCTTACAATGGATGGAGAAGAAAAAGCGTTGAATTTTCACGTTTTAGTGTTTTTTGCTGCTGCTGCTGCTGCTAATTTTTACGTATATATAACTTTTAGCTTTGAAGCGTTTTTCAGGCAATTTTTGTTAATTATTTGTTGTTGCTTTTTGTTTTACTCAATTATCACTTAAGCACTAACACAAAAATGGACTTTTGGTTTTGTTTTATATGGTATTCTAGAGTTAATCTGGGTTTTTTGTTTTATTTCAAGATGATTTATTTTTTTTTTTTTTGGTTTTCTTAATTTTTTCTCTTTGGGTGTTTCGCAATAATTTTCTTTGGTATGTGTTTTATAAAGTCTTGAAAACTTTTATAATTTTTCCTTTTGGTGATTTATGTTGACCAGAACAAACGCATAAATAATTTTTGTGACGAAACCGAAATAAACTTTAGACGGATATTGATTTTTTCATGTGCAAATCTTTGAAGAACTCTAGAGGAGACGTTTTTTTTTCCTTGGCAGGGCTGTTTTTCACTTCGTCCTTTTTTGGCGTTTTGCCCTGTTTTTCCTGCGGCTGTGGTAATAATTTATCAGTCTTTTTCCAAAGGAAATTGTCTGAATTTGGCTGGGAATTGCGACAACAAATTTCACAAGATTTTTAACATATTTTTTTCTCTTAGCACAGACACACTGATTTTCTTCTATGCCCTTTCCACTGATTTATTTGCTTTTTTCCTTTAACCGGCTTTATATTGATTTAATTGTTGTTATTTTTGGGTTCTGCCTTTTTAAGCTCACAGTTCGCTTAATACTGAAACGGTTGCTATAGCTTTTGGCAGTTGTACTACCAGGTCGAAGCTTTTTTTATTTTGCTAACCGCCTTTTCCCTTTTCCCTGTTTCGGTATTTCTTCTTTTGCATGCAACCTTCTCCGGCCTCTCCATCATCTGTGTGCGTAAGTGTGTGTAAGTGTGGGAAGGGGGTTGGCCATTACTTTCTTCCAAGGGGAAGGTTGAAGAGAATATTGTATTACAACATTGTTGGTTTTTCTTTCTATAAGTTGCTTTTATCCATCCATCTATCTCCCATACATCCACAATTTTTTTATTACATTTCTGCAGTGCTCTTACTCAACATGTGATACTTTTTAGAGGTCTTCTTCTTCTTCCGCTTCAACAAGATGATGTAGTGCGCAAACTCTTCACTTCTGTGTGGGTTCCTTTTGATGATTTGCCTCTTTCCGTGTCATTCGTCGACAATCATTTGTTGGATCAGCTGTTGTGTTGAGAAAATCAGCTGTTTTGCTTTAAGTGCAGGAATTTCTTAACGGATGGATTATTGAATCATGAAAAAAAAATTCTATATAATATTTGTCCTTATAATATATGTTAAAAGGATAGTAAAAAATTTTAAAAGCATGGGACATTTGTTAATGCCACTGTATTTATCCGAGTTATGAGAAGTGCTATATCGTAAGTGGCGCCCAACGTAAAAGTAACCTTAACGGTATCGATTCTGGAAGACTCTGTAAAAAGAAATACTAAAAAACATTCACATTGACATCGCAGACTCTTTAAAACTGCAATTTTGTCTTTTAACATTCTGAAAGCTTAAAAATTTGCAGAAATCAGCCTAGGAACTATTCTAAACTCGGCCTTAATCTTAGAATGGGTGAACATTTTTCTCATTCAATGGCTCAAACGAGGCAGAAGATGTACCAGAACCGAAATTATAGATTTTTACACACCAGCGCGCCGTAGGCTAGCGCCAAGGTTAACATGTTCGGCTATAACGATTTAAATCCTGTTGGGAACATTAGCGGTGGGTATCCCCTCCTGGTCTTGTGGACGCCACCTCAAAAGTCCACCTACTGTTCAATAGTCAACCAGATCCAAAGGATGGCTTGTTTGTTCGTCACAGCCGCACTGAGGACGACATCATCTGATGTACTGAATTTAATGCAACATGTAATGGCTCTGGACATTGTGGATGGACAAATTGCTGTGACCACTGCCGTGAGGCTAAGGGAGCTTTCTCTATGTTCATGTGACGGCTACGGACACTGTGTTATCCTTGATGCAATGTCCAATATTCCAGGCTGTGTGGATTTGTGGATTATACCCTACCTGAGCCGCTTTTTGATAAATAATACAAATGCAAATTCCATTGCACTTCCAATACAAATTGCAAATTCCATACAAATGAACATTCCATTAAGGAACTGGGGCAAACTTCTCACAAATCAATGAGTGCTGTGCGATTCAATACTAAGCTCAATGATAAGGGACCTCCTTTTTATAACCGAGTCCGAACGACGTGGCGAAGAGCGACACCTTTTGACATATAGTACTGTACCACTATTCCTTATAGAACCGATTGGAACTACGACGTCCCTGGTAATAGCAGTTTCACAAACTTCTATTTGGATGGTTACAAAGTAGACGAACAGGTGGGCTTTAGGGATCTAGAACTGGTCATATCGAAAAGGTTACCCGACAACTGCAGTTTGTATCAAGCGGATATCCTTGCAATTAAGGAAGTGGTGGAATGGCTAAGATATCTTCTCAGACAGCCAGACAGCCATTAAATCCCTGAAAAAAGTATTTTTGAACACAAAAATACTTTCTTCCCTCGACTATCGCAGATCTCTCAACAAGGTGGCTGAACAGTTCAAAATTCGGCTGTTCTGGGAGCCGGGCCACAGAGATATCCCAGGGAATTGTAAAGCGGATGAGCTTGCGAGATTAGGAACTACCCTACACATTCCAGGGATACTGGAATCTGTGGGTATGCCTCTAGCGACATGTAAACTAAGTTTTCAGGACCAGGCCCGAAGGACAACGAATGATAGATGGTCACAAAGATGAGGCTGTGAGGATTCCAAAACTATGTGGCCTTATCTAGACTTGACGAGGTCTACCGTTTTGTTTTCACTGGCCAGAACAGACATCTTAGTCATTGTCTCCATTATGACAGGTCACTGTCTGATTGGAAAATATGCTGACAGACTGAAGTTTGCAAATAGCGACTTTTGCAGAAGCTGTGAGGACATCGAAGAAGAGGAGACTATAGAACACCTTATGTGTATGTGTCCCACATTGGCAGTCAAAAGGGGTTCCACTTTAGGTTCTCAATTTTGTGAGAACCTGTCTGATTTAGCGGATGTGAATATTCGCAAGTTGTGGGGCTTTTTAAAGCGATCTGGATGGTTCAATGGTAGAAACTAGAAGGCATCTTTCTTCTTCTGTTCCTGTGGTATCACAATGGACGAAAACGTCTAAGTGAACCTAAACTAGCCTATACCCTCCTAGTGCTAGTGACATTTGTTAAGTACTATGCTATGTAACAACTTCTCTTTTACAGGAGTTGCCCAGTGTTGCCTCTTAGTGTTGGTTAGAATTAACATGAAGCTCTAAAATTATTATATATATTAACATAAAGCTCTAAAATTATGCACAGAGGTATATTTGAGTGTAATATAGACAAAAGTGGAGTATGATCCAAATCAATCTCCCGATTAATCTTCTTGAGCCTCCTGAGATCGCAATTACTACCCGATTTGCCTAAAATTTTGCATGATCACGTCTATTGAAAGTCTCAACCACTACCACAAGTATGGACCCAATCGGTCTATATGCTGATATAGATTTAACATCTTGAGGCTCCAGAGGATAATTAACAGTAAATGATATAAATGAAATGTATCCTTCTAGATTGTTTAGTTTTTTCAATTCAGCGGCCAACATGGATAGCCAACGGAAAATATATGTGGTTTAGAAGTAAAACAAAAATTCTAAAATATCAGATTAAATATTGTTTCGACACAGCAAAGATAACACCGTACATAAATGAGTTTTGTAATAAGCGCCCAACATAGTGAAGTAGTTAAAACCTTCTTTTTTGCAGAATTTTATTTTATGTTTTATAAGCTTTAAATTTTTTATATATCTAAAATCTTCCCAGTCCATATCTTTGCATTAAGATCACAAAATACAAAATCCATTACAAACTTACAAGTTGTTACTGCATTCTTTTTGCTTTATTCGCGTTTATTTTTTTTTTTCATTTTGAAAGCAGGGCATCATAGTGCCATTACCAAAAAAGAAACCACAATACTGTATAAAGGCACTTTTGAGAAGGATGATACTTTCAATTCTTCTACAGAAAGAGAAGAAAAAACGGTCTTAAGATGTTCTCCACAGCAATGCTTAAAGGACTTGTCTTTTTTTCTGCTTTTCCCATCGTTCAGCTCACTCTTATTGTATTTATTCAATGACATTTTCTATATTCGTCAATGTTGTTGATAATTTGCAGAGATATACAATACGACGTATACACCATTCGGGTAAGCGCAGAGCAAAGAGAATTTTCTGAAGGGAAGCAACTCACTCGAATGATTTGTAAAATAAAACACATTTAAGTGCACTTCAAGGAAGATTAAATGGAAAAGCTGCTCTTCTTGTTCAGTACCAGCAGCAATGAACATAAAATCCTAGTGTATGTCTATGCATGTATGTATATGCGAATGTGTTAATACTAAGGATATTTAGAAGATTGTAATAGGATTTTCTATATAAGTAAGCATGATGTCGTAAATAATGAAAACCAATTTTTGTCTCTTTTAAAAATGATATAAGAAATCAGTAGGGTTCAAACAAGAAATATGACTTTTAAATTCAAATACCTCCCTTACGAAAATTTCCGTTAATTTCTTTAACTTTAGTAGTATTAATTTGAAGATGTTAAGCAGCTTGTTGCTTTAATACCTTTAACTTGAGAGTTTTATCATTTAATTTACTTCTGTTTGTTTTTCTTCTCTTCCACCTGCGTTTCCAAAACCACAAATGTACTTCGTTTTATTGACTTCTAATATCATTATTGCCCCATGCCATTCTTCTGTCTAAGTAATCCCCAAAGTATACCACAGACTTTCTGCAGTCGATGCTCATTTATGTACATTCAACATGTGCTTTAATGATTTGTTATTAAGCTTAATGTATGCTATTAATTTTTAGAATTACACAGCTACCTGAAAGTATGCTTCAATATGTGCATTTAAGAATGTGCGTGTTGGCAAGTACGTACGTACATGTATGAGTCTTTTGTGTCTGTGCACAATTTGTGGCTGTTTTAACGATTCCTTAGATGAACTTAATTACAAATAAAGCGTAATAAAATGACCGTTAATGGAATAATGCTAAAATGTGTTACTGTTTACTACAGAATTATTTAATGATAATAGTACTCCATATTTGATGGCGAAAGATGTGGTTTCAATTAAATACTGCCCAGCATAATGTTAATAAATATTGGACAAAGTTAAAGGGGTAGAATTATATATGTAGGGATTTCTAAATTGACTAAAATCAGTTTGATACGGCCATAATAAAAACTGATAATTTTTTCTCTATGCCATTAGCTTGTGTGTATCATTGATTTGGCTCGCTCGAGACCGAGCACAGCACGGAAAATCGAAAACACGTTTATTAGAGGCTTTTTCTCTAATTTCATTATTTATGCATTTTTATTGATTTCTCTTAATACCATACAGAGTTTCCATGATTTTAAATAAATTGGCATGTAGATAGCTTTTTAAAATACATATTCATAGTTGTTAAAAGTACTTATTGAAAGTTGTTTGTTTCTGCGCGTGAATTCTTTCTTTTCCTTTGGTTGGTTTGTGTATAATATGCCTGCATTACATCTGGCTCGGAAATTTCTGGACTAATTTCAAGAAATTCCAATAGAACACTGTATGGCTCTATTGCTTGAGCAATTTGGGGTTTCTGGGTCTTTCCTTCGTCTGATTCTTCGGAATCCCCATCAGTCTCGTATTTTTTGCTTTGGTTAGCCATATGTATTGTGGCATCGGAAACAATAGCACAGGATGTGACATCATCATCGCACTCCATCTACTCTGAGAGGTCATAAATTTAGCATCCAGTTGGTATTACAATTACACTTATTCCGGTTGTCGAAGGCGAATTTAACATTTCATGGTATTATGTAACTTTATTGCTTTCAACATCTTGGATATAGAGATAATTTGTAGAATAAATAAAATAATATAATAATTCGATCACTTTCGTAAAATTTTATAGTCCAATTCGACTTAAGTGATGTAAAAAATGTTAAAGATTTTTAATATTCGACAACCACAATATCATTTTTAAAAATTTTCGAAATTCAACTACGACAAAATTTTCATTTTCATTATCTTGGGACAGCAGGTTGTTCCAAACATTACGATAAACTTAGGGTGTTACATTGTCCCAAGATATAGTATGTGTTCACAATGTTTTCTTTGCATTACAAGACTTGGTGAAATCATGTCTGCTGTCTTAAGCCAAAAGTTTTTACGGTATTTGAAGCTTCAGATTGCACCTTGATCCCTAGGATGAATTAAGCATGTGGAATCCGGTTAAAGAAATGTATCTGTAACTTTTTCAGATGTCAGAACATTGACATTGACGATTAATAGAGGTCCAAAACCAAAAGAAAAGAATGCCGGTTAACAGGGTAACCGATTAACAGAGGCCCGGATAATCGAAGTTCAAATGTATAAAAAAATCGTAGTCATGACCTTTCGCATGGTCAATAATTCCAACTTCTGGGGTTTAGCAATAGATTTACCAGGCAAAATATACACTGCTTTGACTGATATATAGTGAGCACAAATCCGGGCTTATAAAATAATATATATATAAGTTGCCCTTGGGTATTTAGCTAAGGGGCTAAAACACTGTTATGTCATTTACAGCCGTTCAATGTCTACCGCAAACAAAAATTGAGGCCAACAGACATCAAAGACTTTGCAACTTCGTGTTTACCTTAAACCTTGCACTTTAACCTTTGGGTTTAGTGTATTTTAAGGAGTAGAAATCGTTCTTTCAATATCCATAAATCGTATGATGGTGGGTATAAATATCTAATAATATTTCGCATTTTTTTCTTCCTTCAAATAATTCGATTTTAATTTTGAATATCTCTTTCATTTCCATAATTTATTTGGATTCAGAAACATTAGAACAATTTTGAGTCGAGTTACTCTTCCCTTAACTATAGAACATAGATTTGAGTACATAATAATTTAATTAGTTTTAAGATCTCTGACCACAAACCGAATTTCTTTTCTTAAATATTGTCATCCTTAAAGTATGCTTTAAATTGTTATACCATTTAAGTTCACACAACTATGCTTCATGTTTTTTTTTTTTTTTTTGCTACTTAAGCTATATCGACCAATTAATAGTCGTATTAATGACCTCTTTAATTAGCTTTTGGTAACATTAATATCTACGTTCTTAATAGATTTTTGTTTGGGAGCATATCTTGTTTTATTTATATCATAAGGATATTTATTAACGTATTAACTTATGTAGTAACTAACTCGGAAGTGTTTTATGTATTTAATTTAATTTTGTAGAATAAATGATCAAATAGTTCAACGAGTAGAAACGGCACTATGCCGGCACAAATTGTAGCTATTGCAGCTAAAAACCCGCATATCGGATGAAAAATATATATGGAAGCTATATTTAATTCTGATCCGATTTGGATGAAATTTTAAACACATATTGCGTTATCAAATAGACTATCTCATGCATAGTTTTCAAAAGATGGGAGAAAAATTATGGCTTATATATATTTACAATAGTAAATATCAGATAAAAGATATATATGTTAGCTATATCTAAATCTGAACCGATTTATTCCAAAATCATTTGTAATATTTTTTTTGATAAGAAATACCAATCTACAAAGTTGCAAACGCTGGTTTGATTGTAAATAATTTTGGCCGCTAATTTTCAATTCCGCCCATAGCGCATAGGCAGGTTAAGTTCGAAGATGGACTATATCAGACTGCATCATGATATAGCCCGGAACTTTCGATTTAAGGTCTAAGGTCCTAGATATCCGTATCAGTATTTAGATAAGACAAAATCTTCATATATGGGTCGATCTCCCAATTTAAGGTCTAAAGCCCATAGAAACCGCATTTATTATTTGATTTCGCTGAAATTCGGCACTATGAGCTTCGTTAGACATTCGTGCTGCGTACTCGATTCCCTACGATCTGTCACCCATAAATGGCTTATTTACTACCTGATTTCGCTGAATCATGGAACAGTTAGCTTTGTTAGACCTCCGTGCCGTGTTTGTCGCAGATCAGACCATGTTTCCCTATAGCCGCTACAGGTTCATAAATGGTGCATTGTCAACGGATTTTGTCGAAATGTAGTTAATATATATACCTGAGGTGGTGGGTATCCACAGTTTGACCCGGCCGAACTTAATGCCATTTTACTTGTTATAATTGTCAAAATGGATCTTCGGTGAACCTTATAGAATATTATACATTTCTCTTCAAAAAAGATTTCCAAACGCCTCGATATTCTGCGCTTCTTCGCCAATGGTTGACATCTACACTCAAGTAAACTTCTTTTGTGATTTTTTTGTGATAAATTCTTGCAATAATTTGTGACAAATATAAAGGAAATTCACCACTTTCATGCCATCACAACAACTCAAGTTGAAATTGTTTTTGATTTGGTGTTAGATCGTGTGCTTTTTGATATATGTGTTTTTCGATATATGTGGCATCCTTTCACGGAATATTTTCTATTTTAGCCATTTGATTGCCGCTACAGCGTGGATTTAGTTGAATTCGGGCTTTCAGTCGCCGGGCTATTTCAGAGGTTGTAGTATTTTTTTTACCCTCACCATGGCGTGGGCAGCACTAGTATCTTAACAATTTATGGTCCGATACACAGTTTTTTGTTCCCTTCGAGGTGTTTAGTACATCAAATTTTGAAAATTAACATACAAACTAACTACTTAATACTACATTTTCCATGAACATTCCATTGAGTAACAGGGAATAAATCCATACTTAAAGACCCAAAAACTCTCCCTGCAAGCTTTTAGTCCAATGGAGATCGTATGAAATTCTATTAAAGGCATTTGAATGTAAAATTCTGTTCATATATGTCACATGTCTCTTTTGCAATATGTTATTTTACTAAAAGCACTTATTTGACTTGGCGCTAAAAGCTAGTATATATATGGCTGTGTCATTTGATATGGTTAGTATATTCCCAGCCTTTGATAGTGAGTCTAAAAAGGCCATATTCACTAAGTGTCGATGTAAATAATATATTCTCAGTGTTGCATATCTTTAGGCTGCATACAATTGGATTGCATATCCATCAGGATTATGAACAAAATGAATTCTTTTAAATCATGAGATTGTTATCCGAAATAAATTATAGGCAAAACATTTTTAGAGTATGTTCCCCACAAAGACACCAGCTCTTAAAATTAAACCAATAAACTCTAAAACCGTCAATATAAAATTATCCCAAAGTTTTTCGGTACATTGACTGTTTGGCTTTATTTTTAGATATTCACCCTTATTCCGTTTTTCGAAGGTGTAGTCAAATTTGGATACTTTTACAAAACGGTATTATTGTTGTCGAAGACGAACAATCTATTAAATCTTCCGTTTCACGTAAATCGATTTGGACTGTAAAATTTCGCGAAAACATTCGATAGGAGTTTTCACTGGCCTGGGCGTAAAAAGACCATGGTGCTTCTTGAAATCATGCTCTGGCGTAGGACGTTAACATTCGATGGTCCCACTGACTTCATTCCTTGAAATTAACATAAACAAGTAAACGCGTTCTAAGTTCGGTCGGCCCGAATCACCGTGGAACGCATTTGTCTGGATTTGGAGGCCATCTTAGAAGTCATTGTGCAAAATTTCACAATTTCATAATTCCGCGAACAATGAGTATCTTCATTAACTACGGCTGCTGTCGATTTTCGCCATGGAAAGTCGTAATAAGAGTGATTGTTTTAACATATCAAAGTTCCCAAATAATCTTTAAGTATTGCCCAAAAGTATGCTTTTACTCAATGGTGTCGCACTGATGCTGCACACAGCAAAACGTCTAACTTTTATAAAAGGTTTTTTTGCATCAGTGAAGGGAACAGCATCAGTGAAGGGACAACTAAGCTCAGGTTCGCGAGAACATCAAAAAATTGTCAGTAGTGGTTATACTTTCCTAGTGCTTGAACTTGACTTTGTATCAAACAACACTCAAATTACTTAATGTAATATTCATGCACAAAATTGCATTGCATCAGTAAAGTAGACAATAGTTTTTTACCACCATTCAATGCTTTTAATAAAACTAAGAATGGGTTGTTCAATAATATATTCTAATACAATGATACTCGTATAATGTATTTTTACAGAACTAGAATTTTTCAATGTTAATTTCCCTAAAATTATCAAAATTTTTCACACTCCATATCGAGATTTTCGCACTTTACTTTATGTGTTTACATATATTTTTTACTAAGCATAAAACATTTGGTTAACTTAACTTAAAGTGTTGCCCCAAAGAATACTTTAAAATATCCATAACAAAATATGCTTCATTTTGCGAACCCCAAAACTTTCTATGCCATAACGAATTTATTAAATATGCTTTCGCTTTAGTTAGCTAAACCACATTCAATTATGGGCATACTAAAATATAATGAATATTTCAGACAGTCAGTTTAAAAACTTAATTTTTCATAATTTATTATGTCTCCCTCATTCATCAAAAGAATTTAATTTGTCTGCAATTTTGTAACAAATTATTAATTTGGCACTCATTTCAGAGTGATTCCTCATAATCCTTTGACGGGAGATTGAAAGCCATATAAGGACAAAGCTGTCAGCCAAAAAAAAATATATATACATTTTTGTTTTTTGTGGTGTGCAGACATGTTGAAAATAAATTGAAACTTAGATATTGGGTTTTATATTGTTGGATAGATGATGCAGAAACATATGTTAATTAAAAATGCTGAAGACTATCAAGCAACAATTTTAATACAACTTAGCAATGGCTATGAAATAAAAAAAGTCCTTTCCTGCTAGTTATTCGTTCCTTAATGCTGTTGTTTATGTCAAATACAAATGGGTTTTTTTTGGTTAAAGGACTACTGTACACAAACAGCCCTTCGGTCCCGGCTCTTCGAAATGAGGTTTCCTTAAACTGAGTTGGAATGGAACTTCCCTTGATAATGTAGGGGAAGTTTTTCATTATTTCTTAAGGAACTTTCGTAAAAATATAGAGTTTTTATGAGAGTTTGTATATCATTTTAGTTAATATTAGCTTGAATACATACTTATAATGCCAAACAATAACAAATATTTCATATTATTTCCCTTCTAAAATTACGCACTATATTATTTTGCTTAATTAAGATATCCACAAAGGCAACACAACGAAAAATGATTTGCTCCAATAGGCAATATCAGTTCATAGATATGTTTATACAATATGTATACATGGAGAACATCTACACAAAGCAATTTTGCACTATTGTTCAATATTATTCTTCTTATACACATACATATAATATATGTATGTTTGTATAAACCAATAAGCTAACAAAGAGCGGCAACGAGAATAATAATAAAAATGAATTTCTTTCATTTCCCTTCCATAAAAACATTTGTACATTCTAAAAGCCTATTTTACATATTACCAATAAACATAAAATCAATCTATAGATTTGTTTCTATTTGAAAAATTTAAACAGTTTTCCAATAGTACAAGTTTTTTAAAATGTATTCTCATTTAAATTTTAAAGCCTAAAAGCATGCTGCATTTAATTGACTTGAGATTTCACTAAACTAATTATTATTTTCTTTTAAACAATAAATCACTACTGCTAACTGGGTCAGAAACAAATGTGTAGACTTTCTTAATTTTCAATCAAACCAAACTGTCTCATTCGTTGTTCATTTATTCCGCTCCTTTATAACATCAAAAGACAATCGTTCCCCCGTGTAAAGCTTAAGCACCCAAATAGGCTATTTCCTTCAGCTTTCGGTGAAATTAATTATGCCATTCTTTAGTTTAGCCCCATCAACATAAAATATATTCCAATAATTAAGCCATTTGTTATTCACATTAAGTTGAGCAAAACCCTACCACCCCCAGACTGCTGCAAAAGAGTTGGTTGCGATTGTATTTTGATGATAAGAATGTCCCCAAAGTATGGTTTAAGTTTTGATTGTAATGAATTGTCTGTACTGTTTATCTCAGTTATCTATAAAGACATTCTATTTGACGACTTTCGTTTATACTACTACAAGCTCACTACCCTTACTACCCGTTCTTTATGCCATGACAAACAGAACAATTTACATTACTAATTAGTCAACAACAAAGGAGTGGTCTTTAATATTTTGAAAAGTTTTCTTGGTAACAAATATCCCTTAGAGATTTCTAAGGAATTTCAAGCATTTGATGAGACAATGAAGCTTTCTAAAGCGTAAGCAATTGGACAACTATAAACCATACAAAATTTTGCGCCAATATTATTCTCGAAAACTAATTAAAAGTTTTTGCTTAAGAAAATTTGTTTCTAATTTTTCTATAGAAAATTTGGTCCAAATTTTTTCTAAAGAAATTTTGGTCCAAATTTTTTCTATAGAAAATTTGGTCCAAATTTTTTCTATAGAAAATTTGGTCCAAATTTTTTCTATAGAAAATTTGGTCCAAATTTTTTCTATAGAAAATTTGGTCCAAATTTTTTCTATAGAAAATTTGGTCCAAATTTTTTCTATAGAAAATTTGGTCCAAATTTTTTCTATAGAAAATTTGGTCCAAATTTTTTCTATAGAAAATTTGGTCCAAATTTTTTCTATAGAAAATTTGGTCCAAATTTTTTCTATAGAAAATTTGGTCCAAATTTTTTCTATAGAAAATTTGGTCCAAATTTTTCCTATAGAAAATTTGGTCCAAAATTTTTCTATAGAAAATTTGGTCCAAATTGTTTCTATAGAAAATTTGGTCCAAATTTTTTCTATAGAAAATTTGGTCCAAAATTTTTCTATAGAAAATTTGGTCCAAATTGTTTCTATAGAAAATTTGGTCCAAATTTTTTCTATAGAAAATTTGGTCCAAATTTTTTCTCTGATGGGTGCCTATGATGCTCGATATGACAAGGCGAGTTATTATCGCCTTTACATACAAATGTGGTTACATCAAGAATATTTTCTATTTTAATAATTTTGTAGAAAATCGAAGCCTTTAATAAGTATCTCTCTATTTAGCTACGTAACAAATATTTCCATAGAAAATAAAAATTTAATTCAAAATGTAGTCTTAGTTAAATACTTTCACTTTGTTAATCTCACTAATTGGAAAACAAGGCTTTGCCATTTTGTAACTTTTTGAAATTCCAACTAAAAGTTATCAGCATTCCAAGTTGTTAATTATTTTGTTCCTTGGCCTCTATCACTTTCCTCAATTCTATATCATTTTCTTATCTAACCATAAAAACATAGATTTAGTTTAAGGACAAAAGTTATTATTTTGTTATTTGATGTTGTTAGTAGGCGTTTGATAAGCATGTATGGTACTTATTACCTGCTTATGCCCCAAATTTAAGTAATTTTCTGTCAAGCTTCTAACAAATGACTTTAGTTAGGAAAAAACACAAGGCACTATAATACCAGTACAAAAAACCAAAAACCTTAGCATTGTGTCCTTAGAGTTAGTTGTCGTGGCCTGGAATTTGACTACAGAAATGTTAATATGATGCTCTACATCTTCATCTCCTCTTTGAATTTTTAATTGACCTAATGGTTTGCCATTAATATATTGCTCATTAATGAAGCACATAGTTAGGATTAATCAAAACATGTAATATAAGAGCATACTTTGAGGAGTCTGGCTGACCACCCACACACACACAGCAAAAGAGAGCAAACAAATTGTAATTAATTACATTTTGCTTAGCGAAGCACAAAAAACAAATGAAACACAATGGGGCGTCTGGGAAAAAAGTTAACAAAAAAATCGTGTCGAGAGTGTTAAGCAATAACGGCATTGATTGTGATTAATGAAAAGGAAATTTTAATGGTATGTTAAAGAAAAAAACACAAATTATTTATTAATAAACAATTAAAAAAGCATTAATTTTTTAAGTGCTGTTCGAGAAATATTTAAATATACAAAGTTAAAAGTGCGTAACAATTTAATAAAAGAAATCTCATATAATAATGCCTACTTTTAGGCAAAACATTTTAAATTCTGGTTTTTCCTACAATCAACTTATATGTAAGTGAAAATTCCTCGATTAATTAAATGTCTTAATGAATTTCGTCCAAATTGCATATTTCCTTTATTCTCATTTCGCTATCTATTTCTTTTGCTGACATCGACCCACCACACAGGCAAACAAATATACATGAAAAGTTATAATTTATTGCTTTTCCTTAAAGTATGCCATGCAATTTCATGGTTAATCGAAAGCCCAATCAAAAGTTATGTGGCAAGAAAAGGCGTTTCATGTAAAACGAAAACAAAAACTACTAAGAAAAATTAGAGGAGAAGATTCTTGGAAAACCACAAACAAGACGAGTGAGACAAATAAAAGTGAAATTTGTAAAATAAACTGTAATTAAATGAGAAAAGTAAACAATTTATATAACAATATTAATTTTAAAAGATTTGAACAAATGATTGAACTCATTTTTGTAAAAGCCAAACATAAAGAACTTGTTTTTATGTTAACAAATAATCAATTCTATTAAAAAATCTATATAGGAAGATATATTCGACCAAAATGTTTTCTATAAAATCCTTATATTAAGTCAAAAAAATGTCTACGCTTCATAGAGGCCACAAAGAGAGGCAGAGAATAGACTCATTAACCTACAACTCATAAGAAATTTCACCATGTCTTTCATCATTGATTTGAATCTTTGCCGCAGTCAAACAAAAAATGTTCCCCCACACATACAATATTCATTTCTGCCCTCGCTATAGAGAAACGCCCCGAAAATAGACTGTGATTTCTTAGCTTTGCTTCAAAAAATAAATAATTAATGATGTTAGTGGGATTTACTCTACCGTTAAAACACTTCTCTTGCAATAACCATGAAATTATTTGCAGCCGACTTTTAGGCATAACAATTAATTGAGTTTTGCTGTTTGTGCAGCGCCATAGTCTGAGCTAAAGTGTTTGCTGCTATGGTAATGCCAAGGCATGGAACTTTATGCCGGTGTGCCTGTCTATGTGTGGTAGACCACAATAGCAAAACTATTTGGTAAAAAGCCGTGGTAGTTTTTATTGTTTCTTATTCTTGCGTATTCGTTTTCGTCTCTGGCTTTGTCTTGTATCCTTACTTGTTTCGTTTTTGGGTGAAGGGAGAGTACAGAGGAGAGGACATCTTTGCCTTTTGTGGACTAACTGCTGTCGGCCATAAATAATCGTTCTGAATGTATTAATTCATGGCATATTTTTAGTTATAATTCTCTATTATTTACAATGACTTTCAAGGTCACTGGGAGGCAGCACAACAAAAAAAGCACAGAAACGCCAGTGAACCAAAGAACCAAAACAGACGATTCCGCAGTGAGAAGTATCTGAGGGAGCAGACAATTTGCCGTGGCATTAAATGTAACTTTTATAGCACTTACAATGTGCCCAACGTTAAATCACAAGTATGCCAGAGTGTGTGTGCATGGCTGAGTATTATATTGAGAATATTTGTATGGTAGGGAATGACACAAAGGTAGGCTGCAGCCATGCAAGCATGTGTGCGTGTGTATGTGCGTTTTTATTATTTTATTTGATTTATTTACGTTAGACAGTGGTGACACGCAATAAACAACAGAAATACAACAACAAAACAGTAGCAGCAGCCAACCGAGGAGTTGAGTGTGCTGGCTGCTTTATTTGCAACAAAGGTTTCTTGCTGGGGATATTTTCTTTGCTATGGATATTTTTATCTGCTATTGTGTAGTGTAGCATACCTTTGGGCTGTAAAAGTAAATAATTTAGAAGTATAACATTAAGTGCGCTTAGATTTCATGGCATTCACCATGGCCATTTCCCCAGTTACTGTTGCCAAACAAGACATTTTCTTAAGTAAAATATAATTTCCTGGCTGTTGAAATCGCAACCATAAATACCCGGTAAGGGACAATGGTGTACCGGAAATTGGGGGAGAGAAAGTGACACACACAGAAAAATACAAGAACAAGGTAGCAAAATAAAAATTAATTACAATAAATATTTCACTAAGATGCAAAAATTAATTTGAGTTTTGCTTTCGTCCCTTGCTTTGGCCCTAGTTGCGACAATACGTTTGAGGATTGTCGGCTTACCGCTGCTGGCAGTGACGTCAAACCAAAAAATTATCTCACACACAAACGCAAAAATGCTGTAACGACGTCATTAGTTCATTACAAGGAATGCCTAAGTGTTACGAAGTTGGCTTACGACAAAATAAAGTAGATGAAAAAACAGATGATACAGCATAACGACTTACGAAAGACACTATAATAAGAGGAAGGCACTAAAAAAAGAGGGCAAAGGCCAAGGCATGTCTGAGTAGGGGAGCCTCAAAAAGGGTCCACAAAAGTATTAAATTTAGTCAATCACAAAGGAAAAGAAAAACAAATTGCCTTTCGTCGTTAAAAGAAAACAGGATGTTCTCCCCTTCAGCACACGCCACGATGTAATATAATTTGACGTTTAAATTTGACATGGGATATGCAATAATAGAAGAAATCGGCTTACAAAGGCGTTTGCAAAAGAAAAAGATTTTAGTGTTAGCCCCCTTTGGGAATGAAGTTGTTCTTGATTATTGGAAAAACTTTTTAAAGAAATAGTAGGTAAGACAAGAGCAACTGAAAGTGTGATTAAAAATCACAAAAGTGATAGAAATCATAGTTGAATCCATATTTAGGGCGATAAAAGATGGTAAAGTTAATTGCGCGGCCTGGATAGAGGACTGGAGCAGGTCATACCATCACATTATAATCGGGGCGATGATAGGAAACCTGAAAGGAATGGATGAGGGTTTCGCATCGGTTACCTGAGATGACACTTGAGGTCGAGTGCGAGACACTGCTGCCAAAGGCACAGTCTTGGATTGACGAAAATCTGGTCTACATTGAGAACCCAGGGACTGAGATTTGTTTTCGACTGACTGAGCAGTGCGCCTGCTGGCGGGGATCCGGGCAAACACAGATTGCTTGAGGTGATGTGATGTTAAGGCGAGGACGTCGAGTGTGCACATCTTACGGGCAATAAACTGGTTATCTGGGCAATAACAACCAGGACTTGTAAAAAAAAATAACGCTTAGAAAAAACCTACTACCAAATTTGTATGGTAAATTCTCTAAATTCTTTTTTTAACTTACTTTAGAAAATTCGGATTAAAAAAAATATGTATTTGGTATTCAAAAAAATGTGGTTTTAATTTTTTTAAATTAATTAATTGAGACACTTATTACTGTGCAGTAATACTAATTAAGTTATTTCATCATAAGGAAGATGTTTTTGTTAGGCTAGAGGATGCGTGCAAGACGACCAAACAAGAGATCATGAGTTCAATCCGCAGCGGCGGCAAAATTATTAACATTTGTTTTTAGGGGTAATAGTAGAGACAGTGTCAGAGAAAACCCGAGTGCAGCAGTAAACGAATGAAAACAAGAAGCGCGAGAATAACAAAGAAAATAAAACTTACCACCAACCACACCGTTGCCGTTGAGATTCAACACGAATTTTTGCAGGAAAATTAACAAATTTCGTCGTCGGTTTTCGACAAAAGATATTTATCAACATTATTTTTATCTGTGCGGTAAAGTCACGAACAGTGTAATGTAAAAGATATATTAACGCCTTCTCTGAGGATGGCCTGATCCGCATCGTTTGGGTGCCGAGCCACAACGGAGTAAGGGGGAATGAAAAGGCAGACGATTTGGCAGTGAAGACCAGAGGATTGCCGTCAATAAACTTGATTAACCCGCAGCCTTTCGGGTCGAAGCTGCCCGAGTTAAGGGTGTGGGTGACGAACACTGTGGTACATCGAAACGGTCGGTAAGACGAAGAAAATCCTACGGGATTTACTCCGTTACGCCTTTATTTGAATTTCGTTGAAATAGTCGGTCCAATGTACAGTAAGTTTCAAGGTGTAAGATCAAGTACTACCTAAATACGACAAACTTCCGGGGAATGAGAACGAGTCTAGACTCAGCGGAACTTGTTATTTTCAATTTTTTTGCATGTTGGGGCGAAGATAATTTCACAATTTTTTGTTTGTTTCACTTTTGACAGGAGCTCATCATATCGGTGATATTTGCAATGGAAAAGGAAAGCCAGAGATCATTACACACACACGCGTTTCGTCACTAACACAAGTCTGACACCTTTCAGACTAACCGTTGTTTTCAACTTCAAGTATTTTCTTTGTAGTGAGAGACTTCTTCACTATACGACTACTAAGCTCCCATGGCATACACTTGTCATATGTGTACATCTTTTGGAAGTTGTATTGATGGCTTTGAACGCTGGGCAACGGCAACGGCTCTCGCTGCTGCTCCGTGTGCTCAGGTTCGAATTTTTATTTATAAGTTTTTTTGCCTATTAGGTCAAAGATCATCCTATTTCGAAGATATTTAGAATGGGAAAGGAAAGCCAGAGATTACAACTAATGTATGGCCCTTGAAGCCTCTACACCTAATATGGGATAGCGCCCCATAGTGATTGGTGTGTGTGTGTGATCTCTGGTTTCCTTTTCCATTGCAAAGATGGCAAGAGACGAAAAAAAAGTAAAAAGCATCGGCGTTCATGGTGTCGAAGGCAGGGGAAACGTAGCCATTCTACAGGCCAATCAGTCTCTTATCCTTCATTTTAAATACTACAATGGGACTTGGCATTTGTATTAGGAACCGTCTTGACTCTTCACTGGAATGCTGCTTACAGTATGCTTACTCTTAATGTCAGCCGGTTGAAAATGCCGTTCATGATGTGGTTGGCTGCATTGATGGGAGTTTGACTGTGGGCGACTTCACCTGGCGGCTTAATTGGATGTAGAAGATGCGTTTAATAACTAGGGCGGCTTGTTAATAACTGTAACAACACAAGCGATCGCCGCGGTAGCCGAGTTGGTAGCGTGCTCGGTCCATTGTGATGTACTAAATCTTCTTAGAAAGTCTGTTTAAAAAGTAGACTGCCACTCTAGCCTAACATCACTAGTGAAGGAGTGGGGTAGGATGACTGACCTGAGGAACTTTGCAAGGAGGTATTTTATCTTTTTTTTGTGGCTTCTGGAGTTCTGAGGGACGGAAAGTAGGTCGTTGCCTGCGCGGATGATATCATCATCGGGGTGGGAGGCCTTTGCTTCTCTACTATTACGCACCACGTTAATGGTCCGTTGAGAAAGCTGTATGGGCGAGGGTTAGGCATAAACGACAGAAGGATTGAGCTGGTACCAGAAGAAGAAAGCTGGCTGTTGCAGGGGTGCTTCCCTGGATGTGGTAAAGTTGCCTCTCTCCCCCCCCTAAGGGGGCCGAGTAGATTACGATAGATCTCCCTTTGCCCCACAAACGGACTTCAAATTCGTGTTCCTAGGGACCAAGGTAGAGGGGGTGCAAAAATTGAAAAAAATCGTGGGTGTGCCCCATAAAGCGTATTTTTTCCGGGGAATCTTCCCTGTGACGGTTGCACATAATTTTGTCGGGACAGGATCTTTGAACTGGGCGTACACCGCCTTCTCCGGGATCTTCTGTATATTCGGATAGGTGTAAATTGGATTGGGGCGCCCGGCATGTATTCCTAGGAACCAGGAAATCACATAGGCTTTTAGAACGGTGCAGCATCTTTTAGTCGGTGGTTTTCGCGGTACTCAATGCGAGAGCGGGAGCCCTAGTCAGGCGGCTCTGAATGTTCTGGCGTCGGGCTAGGGAAGGTTGGGACTAATTAGAAGATTCATAGAGGCCGACGAGCTCGCCAGGAATGAGTGAATTAGTGAGCCCTCTCCTGTTTGAGTTTCTTGGTAGGGCGAATCTACTTTGCGATGACCGCGCGAATTAAGCGTATAGTCGCGCGAATGAAGAGGATCCATGATTTAGGACTGTTGATGGAAGTCTTCGCTGGACGCAGGAAGAAGCAGATTTCTACTGGGTATGCCATGATGGAGATGAGTTGGAGACGGTCGAGCACTGTATTTGTATGACTCCCGCAATTGCGAGTAGAAAACACAAGGTAATCGGTGAACACTTATTTTGGTTCCTGGTTTCACTCCAGTCACCTAGTCCTCTTCTCATTCTAGAGTTTTGTAAGCCCCGAATTGAGTAACTGGGCTTACCAGTGAGAGTTTCATGCCGATTTGCCTGATTTCTTTCTTTTTTTGTCTTGTTAGTTAGTTTCGTCGTTTTTGTTGTCTTGTGCCGTACTAGGGTGTATCTCTATATGTTGGTCTCCGTTGGTTGCTCCTAGGTTGCTTTTCGCGTGTCCTCCATCCTAACCTTACATAATCAGCGTTCATACAGGAGAATTGTGTGTAACGGAGCACCCATACTTCACATGTTAGGCAAGTGATAGAACGTGGAGGGTCTGCCTAAGGTATGTTGAGACAATTTTCTCTTCGTCTATTCTCCAAGGAGAACCATATTTTTTGAGTAGAACATTTGTCAATATTTTGAGTGAAATTCATATAATCGAATTGAAAGCATTTTTGGAGCGAAACCAGGTTCTTTAAAGAATCTCAAACATGGTTTATAGATTAATATCTAGACATCGGGTGAAGAAGATTGAAAATACGCTAGGCAGAAGTATTTGCTTACATTTTTCAGTATGTCCGTTGCTACCACAACCTCAATATTTATGTTAGCTCCCGTAAAACATAAGATATGGTATTTCTATTTTCAGTAACTGGACTGTTCAGTCGTCCATGTGTAAGTTCTTTGCCATAAACGCCACTGTACCACTTTAGTCCGGTAAGCTGCTAAATTCGAAATTTTCCTTTCTACGAGTATTCCATTTAAGCTCGATTATAGCCATTCGAGATTATGTTGTGAAAATTTGCTTACATTTTGTACGTTTTCCATTAAAAAGACTTTGATAATTGCAACAAATTTGAGAAAAAAAGTTATTTAAAAATCAATAGACAATAACCCAAGACCGACACTGCATCAGGAATAGGGTTCTATAAATTACACAACAAAAGGATTTGAAAAAACAAAACAACAGCCAAATTGAAAGCAGATATCAAAAAAAGGGGAGAAAATGAAAAAAAGCCATGGTCAACAGACGAAAGTTATTTGAATATGCGGGACAATACAACCAGACAGACAGAAGAAGAAAAAACAATGGCCAAATTTATCATTGAACAAAATACAGCACACAAAGACAATGAGTAGTCATTCTAATCAAAGGACCAAAGGAAATTTCAAAGGTTTTTTAAACCAAAAAAAATGAATGCCAATGTTTTGCACAAAAAGTTCTTGCCAGCACCAGCAAGTGTAGGAGATCTAAGCATAGCATGGCTGTTGTCAATTTTTGTTGTTGTTGTTGTTGTTTTTTGCATTTTCTCTGTTGTAGTGAGGTAGGCGCTCTTTAAAATTCTCTTAAGTCACCAAAATCTTCCACAAGTCATTATTTAAATAACACCCCACAGGCAAATGTGAAAATTTCGACGAAAATGATAAAGAACTTGAGTGTCAACTCAAAACAGCAGACCAAAAATAAGAAAATGTGGGACAAAAAGTGTACCAAAAGGAATAAAACGTAGACGTAAAAAAGCTAAAAAAAGGGGTTTAAAAGGAAAATGAGAAAAAATTATTACAAAAACCTAGGAATATTTATTTAGGCTAAAAGACATGGAGGCTTGGCATAGGTTTTTTTTCATTTCCTCTTCTGTTTTTAGGGTGGAGTACGCCCCTGCTTCAAAGTAGCTTCATTTATTATTATTTTTGAAGGCAAATCTAGCTCAGACAACAACGCTCGCTCATCAAATTTTAACGAGTGTTAATGAATTTTCGCAGGCTACATTTTCGTTTTGGAATTTTCTCCCCCGGACATAGCTTTTCAAGCCATCCTTTCAAGGAAAATTCTTTCACACTTAAACACACACACGCACACATAGAGAGAAAGAAAAGAAGAGAAAATACAGTCTTTTATGCGGCTGTTTTTATTTTCTAGATTTAAGTGGCTAATAATGAAATAGGCCATAAATTTCAGTTTTAAATGTCAAAAGAGTTTGCAAAGTTGTTGTTTTGTTTGTTAATTTTGCTTTTCTACCCCAAGAGTGTTGGTAGTTGTTTGAAGGATTTTTTGCGGATGTTCAAGAAAATATTGATTTATTTTTTTCTATTTTCAAGCACTAATGATGAAGATGATGATAATGATGCTTATAATAATGAAGATAAAAATTAGCAATGAAGACGATGATTATGATAGTTTAAGTAAAAAATAACACTGACGATTTTTAAATGATTGTAGATAATTTTGCTGGCAACTAAAATTCCTTACACGGAAATGTTGCGTGTTTTGTCTTGGCCTAAAGGAAATTCCTGGCTTCAAAGTGAATGTGGCCAATAAGGCAAACAGTTGTACTTTGGCACATGGCATAACAAGGCATTAAGCAAAAAGCCAATAAGTTGTGTTGTTTGAAAAGTAAGCTACTGCTGTTGCTTGTAGGATTAGCATTGCAAAGAAATTTAAGATCAACAGAGGACATTACAGAAATCAGTTAAAACAAGTTAAAAAAGTGCCATGTTGGGCCAAGCCAAACCTTTTACCCCCTCCACCATGAATCGCGTTTGTAACATTTTTTGCATAGCTTACCCTTAAAGGCAGAAACTAAAAAAGGACAATAGGAGGTTAAGCAATAAATTCCATGGATTTATTATAAATTTTGATAAGAATTTCGAAGTAAAGTTGCTCAAGAAGTCAAATCAAGGTATAGCATAATGTGAGCTATATCAGGTTATGGATTGATCAAGCCATACTTAACATGGATGAAAGAAATCATAGGAAAAGTGACGATTAAAAATTTTACCCAAATCGGTTTAGTATTGAGCTGGGGGTTCACGAAATATAATCAGCAGATCGGTTTATATGGGAGCTATGTTAGCTTATGGACCGATTCGAACCATACTTGGCACGCATGTTTGACGTCATAAACGAATTCACTGCACAAAATTTCACACAAATCATTCACTAATTGAGCCCTAGAGGAGCTAAAGAAGACAAATTTGGAGATCGGTTTATATGGATGCTATATCATTTTTTCGACAAATTCGGACAGTACTTGTAGCATATATTGGAGGTAATATGAAAAGTCGTCATACAATATGTCAAAACATGCACCGATTTGGCCCTTTTACAAACCCAACCGACCTACATCAATAAGAAGTATTTGTACGAAGTATTTCAGCAGCTAGCTTTACAAGTTGAAAAGTTAGCGTGCTTTGGATAGACGAAAGGAGGGAGGTCAGGCGGAGAGAAATGGCTAGATCGACTTAAAATGTCATGACGATTAAGAATGTATATACTTAGTGGGGTCTTAGACCAATTTTTGAAGACATTACAAATGGAATGGAGAAGTTAGTATACTCCCATCCTATGGTGCAGATTGTTCCCTGATCGCCCGAATCTCCTCCTGCAGAACCGTATTATGATCAGGCATTCGAAAACAGAATTTACTACCTGGGTTCTCAATGTAGACCCCCAGCCGCACTCTGTCCTCTAGCATTAATCCATCTGTGTAGCATGATCTCCCAGAAGGCAATACCACAGTTCCGCCACCAATGCCTCCCACTCGACTTCAAGTGTTATCTCACGTAACCGATCGGAAACCTCTTCCATTCCATCCAGGTTCCCTATCGTCGCCTCGATTATACCGCGATGGTATAAACTGCTCCTATTCATTCTCCCATCGCCTTAAGTCTCATAGCCGCAGTGGCTGCCTCACACTTAATCTGTATGTCTATGGGTCGGATATCTAGAATAGTCTCCAGTGCCCTAGTGGGCGTGACCTAATTTCTCTGCTTATGCCTCAACAAAATTTTTTCTGAACCTGTTGCATTATCCATCGCAGTCCACCAAACAATTGAGGCGTAAACAAGTATTGGTCTAATCACACTCCTATAGAGCCAGTGAACTCAGATTCAGGCCCCATTTCGAGCGAACGGCCCGTCTACATGGTGTCCAACTTCTGTGAGCCTTCTCGGTACACTCCTGCATGTGACACTTCCAATTAAGTTTAAGATCACTGCTAAGTATTGGACCTTGTCAGATATCGAAATCGATTGAGGAAACGTGGCACTTCAAAGTGGCCCACCTTCTTCTTCCTCGTGACCATATGCCAAACCTTTTCGGCCCTTCTGAAAAGCTGATTTGGATCCTTACCTTTTAAAAGTATTATAATATCGTCTGCGTAGCAGATGGGTTCAGTTCATCCGAAACCTTACCTGAAACCTGGAAGAAAAAGGTGTAACACTGGTCGCATATGCTGATGACGTGGCTTTTGCGGTTAGGGGAAAGTTTCCCAGCACTCTAAGGGATATGCTTCAGGAAGCTCTACGTGCAAAATGGGCTACCGAATGTGGTCTAGGTATAAATCCGTGCAAGGCGAAAGTAGTTATTTTCAGCAGGAGTACAAGTTGCCTATAGTGGAACCTGTCTCCTTCGGAGGAGAGAATGTTCCATTTACAGAAAGCACAAAATACCTGGTTATTTTGGTGGACAGGAAATTAAAGTTCAAATCGAACATTTTGGAAAGGGCAAGAAAGGCAACTCTTGCCTTATACACATGTGAGAGAGCCATTAGCAAAAGTTGGGGGTTTAGACCGCGTGTCATACATTGGGTATAAACTGCAGTTGTCAGACCTATATTGCTATATGGTGCTGTGGTGTGGTGGACGGCGCTTCAAAAGTCCACCTACTGCTCAATACTTAATCGGATCCAAAGGATAACTAGTTTGTGCATCACAGCCGCACTTAGGACTGCACAACTGATGCATTGAATTTAATGCTACATCTTATGCCTTTGGACATTGTGGCTAGACAAATTGCAGCGACCACTGCCGTGAGGTTAAGACAGCTTTCTCATTAGTCATGTGGCGGCTATTGTATTATCCTTGATACAATGTCCGATGTTCCAGGCAGTGTGGATTACACACTATCTGAGCCGCTTTTTGAAAAAAAGTACTGTAACACTATTCCTGATAGAACCGATTGGATCTTCGATATCCCTGGTAACAGACTTACATAGACTTCTATACTGATGGTTCCGAACTAAACGACCAGGTGGCCTTTGGGGTGTACTCTAAAGATCTAGAAATGGTCTAGACGAAAAGGTTACCCGACCACTGCAGTGTGTACCAAGCGGAGATCCTTGCAATTAAGGAAGTGGTGGAATGGCTAAGGTATAATATCATTACGACGATTGGCATAAATATCTTCTCAGACAGCCAGGCAGTCATTAAATCACTGGGGAAAGTATTTCTACACAAAAACCGCCCTCGACTGTCGCAGGTCTCTCAACGAGATGGCTGAACAGTTCAAAATTCACCTGTTCTGGTTGCCAGGCCATAGAGATATCTCAGGGAATTGTAAAGCGGACAAGCTTGCGAGACTAGGAACTATCCTACACATTCCAGGGATACTGGAATCTGTGGGTACGCCTCTAGCGACATGTAAGCTAAGCTGCCAGGACCAGACCCGAAGGACAAGGAATGATAGATGGTCACAAAGAAGGGACTGTGGGCATTCCAAAACTATGTAGCCTAATCTAGACTCGAAGAGGTCTACCGCTTTGCTGTCATTGGCTAGAACAGACATGTCAGTCATTGTGTTTGTCATGACAGGTCACTGTCTAATCGGAAAACATGCTGACAAACTGAAGGTTGCCAGCAACGACTCTTGCAGAAGCTGTGAGGACATCGGAGAAGAATCGACTATAGAACACCTTTTGTGTGTGTGTCCCGCACTAGCAGTCAGAAGGAGTTACACTTTAGGTTCTCATTTCTTTGAGAATCTGTCTGATTTAGCAGATGTGAACATTTGCAAGTTATTGGGCTTTTTAAAGCGATCTGGATGGTTCAACTGTAGGAACCAGAAGGCATATTCCTTTTTCTGTTCCTGTGGTATTATAATGGACGAAAAAGTCTAAGTGAGTCTGATGGCAGACTGCCACTTAAACCTCACCTAACACAAAATGTGGTAACCAAATTTGGAGTAACTGGGGAGATATTTATAACATTATACAACTGAAAACAAAGGTATTTGAGAGTAAATTTGTGAGTAGGCGCATCCCCCCCATTGTTTATTTGGGGGATGCGCCACACCCAAAACAACCCCCAAACAGGACATATTTACCAAAAATATCAATATATGGCTCAAATGAAAGGAGTAGAGCACGAATTAATACCCATTTTCTGCATGAAATGGCTCGGGGGCCATCCCACTCTCAAAACAAGCCCAAAGAGTACTTATTTACAGACCAGGGCAATATTGGGTTCAAACAAAATGTTTTAGAGAATGAAGGAAGACGCAGCGGAGCGGGTTGGTCCATCTATTTTTTTTTTTTTTTTTAATATATCACAAACATTTATTTCGCTATTCTCCTCTAAGAGCTTTGAGGAAGGTTATTACATTTTATTCTAACTGCTTGTATAACATAATACTTGTAAACTGTCAACATTCTTTTTTTTTTAAATAATTCCTTATCCAAGGGCTTTAGGTTTTTCTACAAACAAAATCATCATTAATTAAAATCTAACCGTTGCTTGAAATTTAATTTAGTCGTTAACCGCAACGGAAGGAGAGATCTCAAACTTAGCTTAAAGTGACCAGTGCTCTAATGATGTCTGTTTCTGAAGGATATGACCAATGTCTCAGCATGATATCCTTTATTTTTCCACAATTTCTTTATCTCCAATAGTTGGCCATCAGTGACATAAGAAGGAAAAGACAAACCAACCACACAATACTTATCGGTTGGTTGTTTGCTTTCTTGCTAGGACAAATGGACGACTGGTCATTACGAATAATGACAATGCTCTAGAAGAACATCCTAATGCTCAATGGAAAGGAGGGAGAGAAGCAAGGAAAACAAAGACCCTACCAGACACACTCCTTTATTTTCTTAATGATAAATAATAGTGTGGGGCATTGGTTTTCTTGTACCAACATAATGATGTCGTCTATTGTCAAGAGCAGAAAAACTACAATCAGCAATTTTTTGAAAACATAAAAAAGGGTATCCTTGAAGGATTGGCATTGAAATGTGGACCATAGATATATGTTTGGGGGTAAATAAATAAGTAAAATATTGTATATCTGAAAATATTTGGTTTAACAAGATTTAAGGAACCAAGGAACGCGTTAAAATAGGCCAAGCAGCCCATCTAAAAATGCAAACTGCAAGGAAGTGAATTAAAAACGCCCACAAAAATTATACCCAAAAATCTAATATCTCCTAAATATGAAATGCGCAATCTTTGTTCTCCTGAGAAGTCCTTCCATCTTCATAGGCTTAGGAGCTTTTGGAGTACTGAACCGATTATCGAAATATGCAAGGCTTTTAGGTCACTCTTAACATTTTCTCTGCTAAATGAGACATCTCCCAAAGAAAGTTTTCTGGATTCTTGCCTGCATTTAAAACTGCATCATGTAGCTGGGACTTGCACATTTTCTATCCTTCATCTGATTATAACACATTATGCCCCTCATCTTCCAAAGTCAAGTTTTTCAGATTCCTTTAAGTCATTGTCAACACAAATGCTCCTCCTACCAAAGATTTCCAAGTTTTTTCAACGGTTTTTGCTTATTGCTTGATTTTAGCACATATGGGGTGTCTATCCATAGTTTTATTCTCTCAAAAACACAACCATTAAGCCTTGTCATAATAAAACTAAAGCCCCTTTTATTGTTCCTCTTTTTATGTGTTCATCATTACGATGACTTTTTTCTCTGGGTTCCACCAAAAACACAGCACCAAAACGACAATTCGAATATGAAATGATGCCCGAAAAAAAGAACAGAATATGATTCTTTCATATCACCATCGTAATCATTAAGGACCTTACACAACAGCAGCAACTACCGTAGGGAAAAATCACAAAAAAACCTTACCAAAAAACCGCCTTTCAAGGACAACCTCACTCATATGAGTTCAAATATGAATGAAAAGGCAACCAAACATCAACCATACAAGAAGAGAGAAGGATATAGGCAGGCAAGCAGGCGAAAAAAACTGCAATGAAATTAAATGGTTTTGAAGCATAACCTTAGGCGCTTATGGTTGTATCACCCATCAAAGAGAATGAAAAAAAAATACGAAATTTAATTTTCCAAAACATTCGGGTTTAATGATGCCCATTCCTTTGTTGGACGTAGCATGGCATAAAAACAAACGATTACAGCTCAAAAGAAAAGGAAGAGCTCTGCAGCGAAAAACGAAAAAAAAAAACAAAAAAAAACAAAACATATAATAACCATAAAGCCAAAAATAGAAAAATTTTAAATTTTATTGCCAAGTATTTTGTAGCATTTAGTCTCCAAAGAATTTCAAGGTGGAAATCGTGTATCTTTCCTGCCTTCCACCCTAGCGTTAGAGGGAGATAAACCAACAGCTTGTTAGTGGAATTAATTATGCAAATGTGCAGCATTTATTGGACAACTGATCCCAAGAAAAATCCCATAACCTTTGACCCAACCTTTGCGGTTACTAAGTTTGTTTCCATCGCGTCTTGCCTGCGCATAAACTTTTATGTAAACTTTATGCATTTATATTTCTGCTATGTCTGTTCACTGCTACATTCTATGGGGTAAAGGAGTCGGTATCTCCAATGTCATTAATGTCTTTAATAAGGTTTTTAATAACTCTAGCTTCTTAGGAACTGAACTTGTCTAAGTGTGCAACTAGTACAACAACTACTTATTTGTATAAATAATGATGTTTCCCCCACTAACTAGCTGCTGGCAAATATTAAAGAGCAACTAATAACAACATCATGCGGCTTAGCCCCTCTTGAATACATTTTGTGAGTAATAAAATAACAATTCGAAGATGCTCTTGCTTGTTGATTAGCTACTTACTTTGGATTTTAGGGTTTGCACATCATCAAAACTAAGAGGAAGAGATACAAATTTTTGTAGTTAATGTCAATGGGCATAAATTGGCGCCCAACGTGGTGCAAGGAATTTCATAAAGGTGAAAACTTAAATAATTTATTAATAATATTTTTATAACCACCACCGAAGGACGGGATATAACATTTTGTAATTCCGTTTGCATTCTTCTAGATCCTAGTAAAATTCTAAGACGATTTAGCCATGTCCGTCCGTCTGTTAAAATCATACCACAGTCTTTAAAAATTATGGTATTGGTATCGAGCTGAGACTTTCCACAGATTCTTTTTTTTGGTCGTGGGCAGTTTTAGTTCTAAGATGTGCTATATCGGACTATATCTTGATATAACACCCATAAAGACCGATCTCTCGATTTAAGGTCTAAGGCCCATAGAAACTGCATTTATTACCTGATTTCGCTGAAATTTGGCATAGTAAGTTATCTTAGAATCCTCGACATCCCTATCGAACATAGCCTAGATCGGACAATGCCCTGATATAGCCCCAATATAGACTGATCTTCCGATTTAAAGTCTTAGGCCCATAGAAGGAAATCACGAAATTTATTGATCCAATTAATTTTTTAATTGAAACTGCTTCAATCACGAAAATAATAATATCAATCAGCGTTTTTGAAGAAGTAATTGCAGGCCACCGTAGCGCAGAGTCCGCCTGTGACACTGAACTGGGTTCAAATCTTGGCGAGACCATCAGAAAAAATTTTCAGCGGTCGTTTTCCCCTCCCCACGTGGTACTGGTCTAAGAATTGGATCAGTGTGTGTTCAAATCCCTCCTCAGTCAGCATCCGTAATAGGTCATTTATGGTGGTCAACCATAGGAGTGGCGATAAAATGCCGTAAGGCTTCGGGTTAACCAAATTTATTGAAGGCAGTTCTCTGGCCTTCACTGCCAAATCGTCTGCTTTTTCCTTCCCAGTTACTCCGCTATGGCCCGGCACCCAAACGATGCGGATTTTTAAATACTCAGAGAAGGCGTTAATCTCCTTCTTATACTGCAAAGCTGTTCGTGATCTTACCGTCCTGGTTTTTATTGCCCTTATGGCCTATTTACTGTCCGCAGAGAATTTCACACTCGACGTCCTCGCTTTAGCCCCACACCGCATTACGTGATGGCCCGGATCTCCGCCTGCAGAACAGTAATATGATCAGGCAGTCTAAAACAGATCTTAGTCTCTGGCTTCTCAATGGGTCTACACCCCAAGGCCCACTCTGCCTTTAAGCTTTCATCCATCCGTGTAACATGATATTGAAGGCAGTTCTCTGGCCTTCACTGCCAAATCGTCTGCTTTTTCCTTCCCAGTTACTCCGCTATGGCCCGGCACCCAAACGATGCGGATTTTTAAATACTCAGAGAAGGCGTTAATCTCCTTCTTATACTGCAAAGCTGTTCGTGATCTTACCGTCCTGGTTTTTATTGCCCTTATGGCCTATTTACTGTCCGCAGAGAATTTCACACTCGACGTCCTCGCTTTAGCCCCACACCGCATTACGTGATGGCCCGGATCTCCGCCTGCAGAACAGTAATATGATCAGGCAGTCTAAAACAGATCTTAGTCTCTGGCTTCTCAATGGGTCTACACCCCAAGGCCCACTCTGCCTTTAAGCTTTCATCCATCCGTGTAACATGATATTCCAGATGGCAATTCGTGGGTTCCGCAAATCCAAGACTGCATGGCTGGCAAAAGCGCCCCGCACTCGACCTCAAGTGTCGTCTCAGGTATCCGATCCGAAATCTTCCATTCTTTCCAGGTTTCATATTGTCGCCTCGTTTATACCGCGATGGTATGAGCTGCTCCTATCCTCAATCCATTCTCCCAAAGCCCCAAGTCTCATAGCCGCTGTGGCTGCCTCTCACTTAATCTGTATATCTATGGGTTGGATATCTAGAATCCGATGGCGACCAACTCGGCACCATTTTTTAAGTTTTTGAACTATTCGGATAACGAAGTTCTGTTACATAGAGTATAAGCAAAAGTTAACATTTACTAACTTTTTAGCACTAACAACCGCATTGGCGCCCAACGTGAAGGATGTAAATCAATCCCAATAAAGGCAATGAAAATGTTAGGAAAATATTTGCAAAGAAATTTTAATAAATTTTAAAGTGGTGATTCTTACAAAAGGGGTTTTAAATGGTTGTTCGGTTGTACAAAGTAGTAGAAATCATCATCATGTTGGGAGCCAGCCATTGTGGAATAAAGAATGCCAATGGAACATTTTTAAAATGGCAATATTTTATTCGAAGTTAAGTGACTCACCGGCAAGGGTTGCATATCTCGCTTTTTTTCCAAATAAGTTTCTATATAATAGCAGGCAGCGTATGATATTATATCACACTAAACCGCTATCACTTTGCTATCATACTAAACCGGGATTAATTGCCCATAGTTATTTTGCAAATGCAAATTTGCCCAAGAACTTTGCATTAAGGAACAGGGGCAAGCTTCTCAAATATCAATGAGTGCTGTCCGATTCAATGAATAGGGCTTCCTTTTTATAGTCGAGCTCGAACGGCGTACTGCAGTATGACACCTATTTGGGAACATGTTTTCCCACGATAATCCTTTTTAGGAATGAAATCTTTCCAGAACTAAGGGAACGAAAGTGTAAACATACATCGTTGAGAGAGAGAGAGAGTGAGAATGTGTGAAAGAGAGAGAGTACCAAAGCCTTCAAAATATGTAATCAAAACATATTAAGTTACACCTATATTAAGTATCCCACTATCATCAGGTTTTTTAATAGCCCAAATTCTCGAGAGATACATTTATATTATTGCTTTAGTTTTAGTATCATTTCATTTCCTCCATTATTAGCTCTTCTGCTATGTGATATTAATTAAATCTGTTTTATGCATGCCTTTTAACTTCAAAAGTCAATTAAAAGTTACCAATAGTATTACTACGATTAAACCATAAATCCCTAAACTATGCATTATTATTCCATGAAATTTGCCAAAACCAACATTACTTCGTCTGTCAGACTTCAGAGAATGTTCCGTCTGTCCACGAAATATTTTGTGTCTGTCCTAAAAGTATGCTTTATCTTTAATCACAAGAAAATGCCTCAAGGGTAGACAACATTTTTTGTTCAATTTACTTACCCTTTGAGTTGACCACAAATATTTCATGAAAAATTCATAGCATGCTTTTGTGTTTTGCTTCATTTACACAAACGAACATATTCATTGCTTTTGTTCTTTAAAAATTCATGCTGGTATATAATTGCCATGAAATGAAATCACCTTTCATGGCGGTATGTAAAAACAACGATTAAAATTCATCCACCGAGATTTACACTCGACATTTCGTTACCTTCTTATTTGACAATAAATTTTTATATTAAATCTACACTGCCCCTTGCATGCTTTTTCAATAATGCTGCAAAATGGATTATTGCCACTGAAGTACCACCTACGCCTTTAAAAACCCCCTTGCCGCCACCAGAGCGTTGAGTGGAATTATTATTCACAAGTCTTTCAACAGTTGCCATGACAGAAGCACCCACTTGAGCAGTCACCTACAAGTTCACCGGTTCGACACTCAAGCCTCCACCTTGCCTCTACCCGCCACTCCTCGCTCTTATGCAGTGGTGTGCCCTGTGTATAATTTATAAGTTCGTATGTGCCATTTAACATTTTTTGTCGGATGGCTGGTTTGATTTTGCTTTCGTGTGCTGCTGCGGTTCGTGTTCATGTGAATAAGTCAATTGATCATTGGTGTTGCTTCCCATTTTGGTTTTTCGGAGGGGAGTGCTGGAGGAGGACTTTTGCTTATTGACTAAACGTTTTTCCATAAGCCACAGGCAAAGGTGGTGCAATTTTTATGGCCATCAATAAATTTCAATTAAGCATTTGCCGATTTATGTAATAAACATGAATGATATAATAGCTGTTGTGTTGTTACGGTTATCATTTGAATGGTTTTCCTCAATCTTTCCCATCTCATTCACTCCTCCCCACTAAGAAAAAAAGATAAGAGACTTTTTTTCCTAATTCAATTGATTAAACATTATGGTAATGGTAATGAAATAAAAATGAAGAAAACCTAAAACTTTTGGGGAAACTCTCAAGGCATTTGTAAAAAAAACTGACCTTGCATGGCTAAAATAAATGTAATAAAGCAACAAGCCTAACATTAGGCAATGGTTATTGTACTTTTACATGCTCCAAGAGGCCGCAAAAAAGGCAACTTACGTGTCTCATTTAAATTGTGAATAAAACTCATTTATTTCGCACAATTAAATGTAATTGTAATTAGGTAAATTGTGATAATATTTGTTTAAGGCTAAGTTCTTTGTAAAAGTTTTTAAAGGATTAAAAAAGTTAGACTTTTCGATGAGGCTTAAGCATTCTTCTGAAGAAACAGCGAGAAATCAAGTGAAAGCGCATTAAGTTCTTAAGAACTTTCGATACCCACCACCATGGACATATTTAATATTCAATCAGTTTTTAACTATCTACTATTTTCCTAATTATATCCAAATATGGACGGATTTGCATTATATTTATTTTCGGTTAAAGAGAACTAGTTAATGTAAAAGTTTAAAGTTTCAGCGAAATCGGGCAATACATCCTCTATATATGGAATTAAGACCCCAAATCAGAAGATAGGACTTTATGGCAGATATATGTGAAAGCGCATATACGATTAGTATATTGAGGGGCCTAGTACTAACCAGTATTCCAAATTTCAAAACAATCGGATAATAAATGCGCTTTTTACTGGCTTAAAACCCTAAACCGGCAGATGGTCTATATGGCAACTATATCGAATTATGATTTGATCTCCGGTTCAGACAACGGGATGTCTAGTCCTATTCACTGTTCTAAATTTCATCGAAATGTGATAGTAAATGAGTCTTCTATAATAATCCAAATCGGCAGACCGATCTAGATGGCAGCTATAACAAAATATGATCCGATAGGACTTTTATGGGTTTAAGACTCTAAAGCTGCCTATATGGCAACTATATCAAAATATGGTCTGATGTAAACCATACTCTGCTCAGACCTATTCGTCTCGAAAAAGAAAAAAACAAAAATTGTAAAATTTAATGATCTTCGCCCTAACAGACAAAAAACCTTACCAACATTTTCTTTAAATTTTTTATGAAAATAAATATGGACAAAAATAACTCCCCCTGCTATACAAATTTCCTTCCTATATCAGTGATTATAACAGTCAATAATCCTGGAAGTTTTGATGTGTAGATATCTTGACAACATTCTTTTGGCAAATGATTATTTCAAATCATATTGCATATCTGTAGGCTAAACATTTCAGTTAAATGCATTGCCTATTATTAATCTTTGATATAAGGCTGCTCAAAAATCAAGATTGGATTATATGATGCTCAGCAAAAGAGTTACAAAAAATTTTAAATTATGTTATATTCTAGGCAATTCCCCACAGGGCTTTTCTTTAGTTTGAGCTTAATTTGATTTTTTTTTTCTTGACAAAAACGATATGTTGTATGTCCCCAGGGGAAGTTATAACAAAAATAATTGTGTACAATTTATTTGTCTTGCAAGGCATACACTATGTACGTGCTTGTCTTCACAAAAATTACAATGAAAGCAAAAAAGAGAGTATCACCCCAACATTTATGTATGTTTGCATTATTTTCGTATGCATAACAACAAAGCCAGTAAAACATGGGCAGCTGCGGCTGTTCTTTTCTTTTGCCTAGTATGAATTTATGGGCTATCCTTCCTGAAGATTTCTGCTGCTTGTTAGACAAAATGCCTTTGTCTGCCTGACTGCCTACCAGGGGCAAATTTTGTAATTATATTTTGATGTTATCGGCATACTATGACCTTTAACATTTCCCTTGTAGATGATATTCGTATATTCATGTTTTAATATACTGCATAATTTTAGGCAGACATTGTGTGGCATATTTATAGGCTATATATTCCTATGGAATATTTGATGTGGATACGAAAAAAGATAGCAACATTATACCTGGCCACCTATATATAGACATAACATTTAATGAGGACAATAATTTGTTTTTCTCATGTTTTCGCCATTAAAACAATGGCTAGACCTAATTTGGTCATAAGTATATGGCATGTCATTAAATTAGTGCTGAGTGAAATGGTAGTTTTAAATAATGTAAGATTTTTTTACGTATTAAACTATACACATAATGGTCCAATTTTAATCTTAATTACCTCACCTTATTAGGACATCATCATCATTTATAATAACCACACAATCTTTAACAATCATGAGGGCATGTTTAACATGATACTTACACTGCTACCTATGGCCCCTAGTTGGCATTTAATTTAAATGCAATAAAGTCTTTGTTGTTTGGCAGAAATTGTTTTATGTAAACATGGAACACATTAATTACCCCCCTCTCGCTAGTTTGACGCACTAAATAAAACTTGAAACCCAAATTGAAACCTGCAGAAAATTGTTATAAACTAGGGAAGCAAACAAACTACAGCCATGAAGAATGAGTGATATGTAAAGTTTGTGTCTGAAATTTGTGCAGAAAAAAAAAGAAAAACAAATATTTGGAAAATTAAATAATTCAGAGACGAGTACATTATACTGCCATACCAAATATTATATACGAGCATGTACTATAGTGGCACAAGCACGCATACCTGCATGCCAAAAGACTGTACCGGATGTAAAGCACATAAGCACTCTCACTCGTTCGCAAACATACAGGCACACACACACCCTTGAAATTGAATCCTTTTAAATGGTTACACCTCATAGACTGACAGCAGTTCAACACTAAAGCAGTTTACACAAAATGTCATAAGTGAGTCGAACACAACAGAGCTGATTTGGTAGATGGTATCACATATGTACGATGTATGTGTGCAACGGTGTGCGTGAATGCAATTGAAAGAAGCTTGTTGTTGTCATTTTATGGCTCATTTTATGCCCACCTCTCTTTTTCTCTGTTTTGCTGACAATTTTTGTGTAGCTGTGTGTGTGTGTGAGCATTTTAATTACAGTTGCTTTAGTTATTATTGCATGCACAGTGGATGGAATAATGACAGAGCACCAGAGCGAATGCTAGACAGAGAGTGAGGATGTAAGAGGGACAGCGAAAACGAGGATAAAATAATATTTGCATACTTGAAGGCTTTAAATAAAAACCCAATTGAGTTGTTTGCATTGCCTGCTTGATGAGCCTCAACCAGAGTGCCAAAGTAAACAATTGGAAAAGAGCCAAAATTGAGAAAAAACAACAGCATTGTTATGCTAATTTTTTACTATAAACTGAAAACAATTGGAATTTATTATTTTTAAAAATATTTTAATTTAAAGTCAAACAATTAGATGAAAACTATCTAACCAAATTTACCATGAACATTCCATTAAGGAACGGGAGATACTTCTCTCATAGGATGGGGGGTATATTAAATTAGTCATTCCGTTTGTAACACCTCAAAATATTGATCAGCAAACCCATAAAACGTATATATTCTTGATCGTCTCGACATTTTGAGTCGATCTAGCCATGTCCGTTCGTCTGTCGAAATCACAATAGCGGTCGAACGTGAAAAGCCAGCCGCTTGAAATTTTGCACAGAAACTGCTTGTTGATATAAATTGTTGGGGAATGTGAAAAGGGCATTTTGGTTCAGATTTGGATATAGCTCCCATATAAACCGATCTCTTGAGCAAAATATGATCCAAATCGGCCTACAATCAGATATAGCTCCCATACAAACCGATCTCCCGATTTGTCATCTTGAGCCCCTACTAAACTAAATTTCCCTTGAACATTCCACTAAGGATCACGGGATACTTCTCTCATATCATTAAGTGCAGTCCGATTAAAGTTTAAGCTCAATGATGAGGGGCCTTCTTTTTTATGCCGAGTCCGAACGGCGTGCCGCATAGTGACACCACTTGATAGAGAAGTTTTAACATGCCAAGATACCTCACAAATGTGGCCAGCATTAGTAGGGGGATAACCACCGCAGAAAATTTGTCTAATGTTCATGCCGGGATTTAAAGCCTGGCGTTCGGTGTCATAAGCGGACATGCTAACCTCTGCAATTATTATTCGATTGGGTTGAAATTTAGAGTTAGAGTTCTGTTAAGACTTTCAACGATCGTACCAAGTTATGGTCCAAATCGGTCTATAAAGCGATTTCCCGATTTGACTTCTTGAGCCCCTACACGCCGAAACTGTTATCCGTTTGGGCTGAAATTGTTTTGTTACGACTTCCAATACTTGAGCAACGTATGGTACCTGATATAGCTGCCATATAAACCGATCTCCCGATTTAACTCCTTGAGCGTCTGGAAGCCTCAATTTTGCACGTACTTACCTCTGGGCCACGGTGGCTCCATCTTGAGCCCCTTGAATATTCAATAATTAACCGATTGGACCGAAATTTAGCACTTAGAGTTCTGTTAGGACTTTCAGAGATCGTGCCAAGTATGGTCCAAATCGGTCTTAACCTGATATAGTTCCCCTAAGGACCGATCTCCGGATTTGACTTCTTGAGCCCCTACAAGCCGAAATTTTTATCCGTTTGGGCTGAAATTGTTCTGCTATGACTTCCAATACTTGAGCAACGTATGGTACAAATCGGTCTTTAACCTATATAGCTGCCATATAAACCGATCTCCCGATTTAACATCTTGAACATCTGGTAGCCGCCTTTTTGCACGTGGTGTTCTGTTACGACGTTCAACAATTGTGCCAGGTACGTTTCAAATTCATCTTTAGCCTGATATAGCTTCCATACCAACCGATCTATAGATTTTCCTTGTTCAATCCTAGAAGCTTTAATTTTTGTCTGGTGTGGCAGAAATTTGGTGCGTAGGTTAAAATGATGCTCTTCAAGTAAATTTATTTTGTATACATTTTTAGCAGAATCCATGGTGGTGGGTTCTCAAGATTCGGCCCGGCCGAACTTGTGCTAAGTTTCTACTTGTTTAATATAATTTAATCATATAATATAAGAAGCACAAATTTTTGGTCAGTCTTTTTTGTTTGTTTATTTTAAAAGTTTAGTTCAAAACCATTACCTCCATTCCCATTATTAACCTTTATAGCCTACCTTCCTGCTTGCTTTGGTGGTACCTCCATTGATTTCAGACATTAACTTGCCAAAAATGCAAGTGTTTAGCTTTCCTAGGAATAAAAACCCATCGAATAACGAATATTTAAACAAAATTCCTTACCAATCGTGTTGGCGTGTATTTTCTAATCTTTTTTTATTATCGCTCTGTATTGTTTTTTGTTTCGTACAAAGTGCAAACGTGCTTCGTTCGTTTCCTAAAAATAGGTAACAGAAAATGCAATTGTTCTTGTAAATGCTCCTGAGACCAAGGAAATGAGAAACACGTGCAAAACTTTTTTTAGAAAGAAATGAACACTGCCTACTGCCTGCCGCCAGTTGGCGAAGTCAAGCGAGTTAAGGAGGTGTTGTTTTAAATATCACTTCAAGTATGGTGTTTTGCAGTATCACAGGAAAATTTATTACCATTTATTGAACATAAATTTCACAAAAAAAGCGAATATTTGTGGTCAAAGCCATCAGGCAGTAAAGGAGTGGTGTTAAATATGAAGGCGTTAAGTATGGCCATGGGGGTTGGGAAAGTTCTTATGAAGAATTTTCTCTCGACTATTATCTAAAAATTTAATTATGTTTTTATTTATACACAAGACATTTATAAATGTCACAAACAAGTTTAGCATGTTTGTTCATTTAAAACTAATCGTTCTTAGAAAGACACAAGGGAATTGTTTTAACACTATCATAAGCCATTTACACTCAGAAATTTTAAATGAACTTAAGTATCCATAAAAAAAGGACAATGTTGCCAAATTATCAACTAAATACCAAATAAGCCTGACCCAAACAGGGCCAATAATAAAATTTATTTCATTTTCTTTATAATACGTGTGCTTTTTCGTTCGTGCAAGCGAGATTTTTAGTAGTTCTGTTTTAAATATGCAACATTTTTAGTTAAACTCCTTAAAATATACAATATTTTCGAAATAATTATAAAATAATTCTTGCTTAGATCATTTAATATTTTGAAGGAGTTTTTGTCAATATGGGGCCCAAATGAAAGGTGTTAAGGAGTAGTTTACGAATATGGCATAAAAATCACCACACCTCCTAAATGGGCATATTAGCCGAACTTGGCTATATGGGACTCAAGTGAAAGGTAGTTAGGAGTAGATCATGAATATGATATTAAAATTTGTGACCAAGTTCTAGGTGGCGCTTTAACTCCAAAAATCACCTGAAATAGGTTAATTGACCCATCATGTCAACATGGGACTCAAATGAAAAGTATTTGAGAATAGAAAACGAATCAAATATCCAATTTTGGGCGTGTTTGGTGCCAATAGACAATGGCAATATGACCCTCAAATTTAAGATATTTGGGAGTAGAGCACGAATTTGATATCCATATCTGAGGGGCCATCCCGACTTCAAAAAGAACTCCTTATTACCATAATGTTCAAAAACGCCAAGCTAACATTTTTCTGCGCTATTATTTGACCTAAAAACTAATTTTTTAGGGTGGGGTGCCTAGGGTTTCCACCCCCCCAAAATTATTAGGTTGCCCAAAAAGTAATTGCGGATTTTTTAAAAGAAGCGTAATTAGCAAAATTACACGTCAGAAAGAATTTTTTGTAAAAACGTCTATTTTTTCTGTAAAAAAGTCGAATTGTAGATCATGGAAAAAAGTCGAAAAGTTTACTTTTTGAAGAGTTATATTCGACTTTTGCATTAATTTGATTATTGTAACGGAAAACAATGTAATTTTTCCCTTCAATATCCTCGTATCACTCAGCTGACCTACCAGAACAACATTTACAATTAGTTGCCTTTCTTTTCTGAGGACTTAGGTTTTCCTTCAACTCTTTTAAAGTTTTAGAAATTTTTATTTTTTTAAATACATTTTTGAATAATTTTTCTTAACCCATCAACGCTTGGTCTGATTCCCTTGTATACAAAAATTTATCCTTAAAATCATAACTTTCTAATTTATGTTGCATACTTTTTGATAATATTTGATAATAGCTCCAATTGGTATATTAAAAAATCATCGCAAACGTTAGGTAGTCTTGCAAAATTTTTATAGCCTTATTCACAAAGCTTAATGAGGACTTAAAATAGGCTTATTTGACAGTTATATAAAGGAAATCTGTCAAATAAACCTATTTCAAATCTACACTAAGGTTTGTGAATACCGGCGTTAGTCTCCAACATTTTAATAAGTATTTTTGGACAATTATAGTCTTAACGTTTGTTTTCGTTTGCAAATAAACGAGTTATTATGATTTCAAAAAGGCCTATGTAAAGTTGCTGTACCTTCCACCAAAGGATGATGTAACACCTCGAAATATTCGTCTGAGACCACATAAAGTATTTATATTCTTGATTATCATGACATTTTAAGACAATTTAGCCATATCCGTCCGTCCGTCTGTAGAAAGCACGCTTACTTATGAACGAGTAAAGCTAAGTGCTTGAAATTTTGCTCACATACTTCTTATTAATGTTGGTTGGGATTGTAAATGGGTCAAATCGGTCCATGTTTTGATAAAGCTACCATATAAACAGATCTTGGGTCTTGACTTCTAGAGGGTGCAATTCGTTTCCGATTTGGCTGAAATGTTGCACTTGGTGTTTTGATATGACCTCCAACAATTATGCCAAATGTGGTCCAAATCGGTTCACAACCCGATATAGCTGTCATTTACACCGATCTCCTGATTAGACTTTATGCGCCTCTAGAGGGCGTAAGTCTTATTAAATTTGGTTGAAATTTTGCATATGTCGATTTGGCAGAAATTTTGCAAGTGATGCTTTGATATGACTTCCAACAACTGTAGCCATTATGGTCTAAATCAGTCCATAACCTGACATGACCCCCATATAAATCGATCTCCCGATTTGACCTCTTGAGCCTCTATACGGAGCAATTCTTTTCCAAATTGTCTGAAATTTTAAATACGTGGTTTTGATGTGACTTCCAATCGATTCAAAACCTGATATAACTTTCAAATAAACCTATCTCCCAATTTGATTTTGAGCCTCTAAAGAGCGCAATTATTACTCGATTTGCCTGAAATTCTGGAGGTGGTATTTTTCTATGACTTTTAACAGGACAAGTACGATCCATATCGGCCAAAGTCATTCAAAGAACTTGACAAGCGCGATCCATGGTAGAGGGTATAACGAGTCGGCCCGGTCGAACTTTTCCTTGTTTCTTTTCTTGCAATGTAGCCAAAAATCGCTTAAGGCCCTTTTTATATAAAGCCATTGATATGTTGATTATATATAGCATACATATTGACTTAAAATTTCCAAATTCCCCTTTTAATCCCACCTATTTTTATTTCCTATGTATCAAAAACTCTTTAAAACTGATATCAAGTCAACCGTAATTAATTCTTCTGCAAAATAAAATCATTTGAAAATAATCTTTGGCTAGACCAGTTTACCGTTTCCATTTAATTGATTGAAACAATCTATCAAAAAATAGAAATTGTGGTAATCCAGTGATTTAACCTAAAACCACACACATTTTGCGCATGAAAAATTTCGACAGACAAAAATTTATGACATTCATTGAAGAAAACAAACTCTGTGAACAACTGTTTCAAATATAGCTTAAAGTCAACATCATTTATCAACACTTGTAATAGCCTAAAAGTGGGCTAAACCATATTTCATATCTTGCTAGTGTTCACACATTCACACATGCTTTAATCCAAAACCTACACACAGTAGGCAAATACAGAAACACGCACTCGTACACGCTCTCTATACGTTTGGTGAAATGATATTGAAATTATCCTAATCGCATTGAGGGGTATAAATTCCAATTTGGGTGTAGTACGGGGATAGCCAATGTCAAAAGAACAATCAAAGGCGCACACACACACACTTGCATTTCTTAAATGATCGCCTTACAAGCGATGGCAAGCCCTGGGGGAGGTTAACACGCCGCCTCCTTGTAACCGTTGTGAAATAACTTTGTAGGCTGCATCAACCAGAAATATGGGAAATGTTTCGCATGTGGAAAATGTTGGGCCTAATTTCAAATTGGTTATGTCTATTGGGAGTTGATTTAAGACTAAGAGTAAGTAAGGGGCGGGCATAAAGTCGTAATAAACCAGAAATCTGAAAGAATTAGTCCTTTTGAGGATGAAAGGAAATTTTTTCAAGCTTTCAAAAAGGTCAAAAACGAATATGAATGTTGTTAGCCTTCACTAAAAAAAGAGAGTAGAGGAACTACTTTTTATGTCAATGCTTTTTTCTTGTGCTTGGTGTTCTGGCAAACAAAGTTTTAACACAAACACGAGTCATTCCGACTTAAAACCAAGATCCTTTGCCTAATCCTTATCTTAGTGACCTATTTCAAGTTGTAGCCTAGGATTTAACATTTTAAATCCTAAATGATTTATTATGCCAATTGAACTGCCATCTTTTCAAAATCTATTGGGCAACGATATAATTTCTCAACTTTTAATGGTCGTCATCTGTCCTTCATTTCATGAAATCATGCCAGGTAATTTTGGCTTTATATAATGGCCCATCATCCTCTTGTCCAGAGTACTCTAGTTTTGTATATCGCTCTCTCTTTGTTGTAGCCCTATGACAATTTCAATTTATGTCCATTCTAGTTGGCCGTCCTCATCACAGCAATCTATCGATTGTGGGACATAATGGCATACGTACGTTCGGAGATGTGTCCGAATGAGTATCCTTGAAATGTGAAACTAATTATGTGGTAGCTTTTCTGATTGCAATACAAAACACTTGTCAATGTGTTTGTGTGCGGGTTTTTCTTTCTTTCTCATGGTTGGCCACAAGAACAGCGGGCGCAGCAACATGGTCGTCAAGCATCAGCTTTAGAAAATATCACAGAAATCCATTCACAGAATATAAAAGAAATTTCTGGTCTTAAAGCCATATGGCGGTGGTATGGGGAAGAAGAAAATAAAACGAGCCTCTTTACAACTGGTCATTTATGTCATTCAATACACCATGCATTGGGGCTTGATGGATGGATGGCTAAGCCTAGTCATTGCAGTTGTATGTTGATTCAGCCTAACCCCGTAAAAACATAATCTTAGGGGTGCTTTAGACATTTGAAAAAAATTAAATTTTAGATAAACGTTTAGTTGACAATTAAAGACAAGAACTAGAAGAAAAAAAATTCAAAGTAAAAGCCAAAAAGGCCCCTAAAAATACACCACAAATTTTCTAAATTATTATCGCCTGAATTTTTGCAAAACAGATAAAATCCTTAACCCATTCACAACGAATGGGTGGAGAAATGCCCAAGAATAGAGCTGTTTTTTGAAAAAATTCTAGCTCGAATTAGAAAAGAGGTATCCTAATGAATTTTGAATTGTCTTTAAAGTAGATGAATGAATCTTGTTAAAATAAATTTCCTTTATAAGGTCATGTTGCAGGGGAAAATTGGCTTGTCAAAAGTCGGCAATTTTTTTATATCCAAAAAAATCAAACGAAAGTTTGAAAAAATATTTTTTTTGTTCATTTCTTTAATTGTTTATTTTTTTATTATCTTTGTTAATTTCTATTTTAGTTTTTTATTATTTTCATTTTGTAATTTTTCTATATTTTGTTTCTGATATTTTTATATATTTTTTATTTATAATTGTTTGCTTTTTCTCTTTTCTAAATTTTTTTTATATATTTTATTTTTATTTTTGTTTTTTGAATTTTTAATTTTAATTTTGGTTTAACTTGTATTTTTTTATACAAAATAAATTTAGTTGAAGGGCCTAATTTTATTCTACATACCAAACTTTTGTCAAACGAACAAAAATTAAAGCTTCTAGGAACCGAACAAGGATAATCGAGAGACGGGTTTATATGGGAATAGCTCCCATATAAACCGGTCTCTCGACCGGTTATGGACCATTTTTAACCGTGCATAATACAGTTCGTTGGAATTCGTAAGAGAACAGCGCATGCAAAATTTCAGCCAAATCGGACAAAAATTGCGGCTTCCATGGGCTCAAGAAGTCAAATGGGGAGATCGGTTTAAATGGGAGCTATATCCAAATCTGAACCGATATGGCTCATTGCAATCCCCCAGCGAACTACATCAATAGTAAATATCTGTGCAAAATTTCAAGCGGCTAGCTTTACGCGTTCGACCTCTGTCGTGATTTCGACAGACGGACGGACATTGCTAGATCGACTCAGAATGTCGAGACGATCAATGTTTCGAGGTGTTACAAACGGAATGACTAGATTAGTATACCCCTATCCTATGTTAGTGGGTGTAAAAAATCTATGACGATCTAGCCATGTCCGTCCGTCTGTCTGTTGAAATCAAGCTACAGTCTTTAAAAATAGAGATATTGAGCTGGAACTTTGCAAAGATTTTTTTTTTTGTCCAAAGAGGGGTTAAGTTCGAAGATGGGCTATATCGGACTATATCTGTATATAGTCCCCATATCGGGCGATACGCTGATTTAAGGTTTTATTCCCATAAAAGCCACGCAGTAAGTTGCGTTGGGCCACTCGATATCCTTCAATTTGCCCCGATTGGTCCAGATTTGGATATAGCTGCCATATAGACCGATGCACTGATTTAAGGTATTGGGCTCATAAAAGCCACATTTATTGTCCGATTTTGCTGAAATTTGGGACAGTGAGTTGTGTTAGAGCACCCTATATCGTTCTGCAATTTAGCCCAGATCAGATATAGCTGCCATATAGACCGATCTGTCGATTTAAGGTCTTGAACCCATAAAAGGCGCATTTAATGTCCGATTTCGGCGAAATTTGGGACAGTGACTTATGTTAGGCTTTTTAGACATCCCTCTTCAATTTGGCCGATCTGGGCCCGATTTAGATATAGCTGCGCTAAATACCCTACTGCCGATTTAATGTCTTGGGTCTCATAAATGGCGCATTTATTGTCTGATTTCGCTAAAATTTGGGGCAGTGAGTTGTGTTAAACCCTTCGACATCCTTTTTTAATTTGGCCCAGATCGGCCTTGATTTGGATATAGCTGTCATATAGACCGATCTCTTTATGGTTCAGATCGGTCTTATTTTAATATAGCTGCCAAAAAGACCAATATTTTGTTTTACAAAATTAAACGGAGACATGTATTTATTAGACCCTCAATGTACTTGCTGAATTTGGTCCAAATCGAACCATATTTGGATATAGCTGCTATGGGCACATAAATTATCCATTCTTCACCTGATTATGGCGAAAGGTGGTTTACATATATACCCGAAGTGGTGGGTACCCAAATTTCGGCTCGGCCGAATTTGGCTTTTTAGTTTTTTATTTTTAGTTTAGCTTTTTTTTTAATTTATTGTTTTTTTTTTTTGTTTTATTTTTCGTTCTTTTTATATTTGTGTTCAATTTTCTGTTTTTTTATCCTATTTCTAAAAAACTTTTTTTTTGAAAAAAAAATGGTTTTTGTAGTATAACGTCATTTTAATTTTTCCAAAATGTATTTTCTCCAAAAACGTTTTCTATTTAATTTTTTTTTCATTTTATTTCTGCGTGTTTGCTTTTGCAAATCGTTAGGTATAAACGCACCATGCTTCCTTACCAAATATGCATAGGTGGACAAAATGGCCTTCGTCTTTCTCTTGCTTCGTAAAGGGCTCCATCAATGCTGTTTGTATGTAGACATACATAGGCCATAGAACACAACACTTTTCTGAAAAGTTCATTAAATTATAGCCTGCTTTAAGGCTGGAGCCAAATGGTTCATATACACCATTGTATTAGTTGTTGTTATTGTTTTGGCTCTCCCATACGATACGTCGTTTCTCTCTGGAAATTGCCACTGCATTGTGACGACCATTGGCCACTGACGGCAGTGATAGTAATATGCTGAACTAGTAGAGGATCTGTTGCCAAAAACCAAGTGAACAGCAGCAGAAGCAATCACCAAATTAAATTAAGATATTGTTGTATGATTAAATCGGCAAGCGAAATTAAAGCATTCTTTAGGGATTGTACAATCGTTTTATCTCGATTGCGTTATTACAGCAAACTTTTGGGGATAATATACCTATGAGGTATTTACAGCTTATACAGATTTCACATTTGGTTCATTTATTTATTTGCTACTTGTTGGGCTCAGGTATATGGTGTGTGTATAGAATCCTTGGCCTGGCATTTTATTTTCCAAATTGTTCCATGGGGTTTAAGAGTATTACATTTTTCCTTTACCTTTGTCACACAAGACAAGCCTTAAAGTATGCTGTGCCCTGTACTCTTTATATTTCTTATTTCCTGTTTTCATGCTCGTTTTTTCTTTTTTCTTCTGCTAAAATGAACGTTTTCAATATAAAGTGCGCCTTAGTATATGCTTTACAAACTGACAGTTTAGTTATCCTGACTTTTTCATTTGCTGTTTTTGGTATGGGAAATATTTTATACTATATTATTATGGATTTCACATACATGAATATTGTATGACATACAGACAGGGTAAATTAATTGAAGTGAAAAATATTCAACAAGAATTTTTAGGAAAAAGGAGAAGAAAATAGCTTTGAAGATTTGGAATCATGGAATGACCTTTTTTACCATGGTGTATAACTAAGCCTGCGAGAAAGCCTGGTTTAAAATCTCAAATGGCAACATCTTGAAAAACCTCTTTTAGAATTTCCATTCTGTATTGATTTGCAGCACACTGTTTCCCCTAAACTTAAAAACCAGGCGTTGTGTTAATCAGTAAAAACTTCTTAAGGCGACACTCTTTGATTTGAGAAATGTTTCCAATATTCGTTATTAAGGAGTTTGTGGTAATTATAAACAATATGAAGATGTTATCAAGCATATTCAATTTATCTACGTAATTTCGTCGGATTCAAAACTCACATTTTGTTGTAGAAATACTTGTCGCAAATCATTTATAGGAAAATCTGAATCCCTTTTTTCGAAGAAGATATCTGCACGGCTAATGTTTTTGGATTTGGATTCAGAACATTCTCCTAACTAAAGTACTTTATTTTCTAATTGTTTTTTTTTTCATTTCCCATCATTCGTTTTTACCCGCAGCCTTTCCAATCAAGTCTATAATTCACATAACATTATTGAAAACGTATTTTCAATTTTTCATCAATGCAAAACACTCGAACTCAAACCTAAACCCTTTCATAGGTTTGCCGCCCTGAAATTCCTATCAAAGATTGTTTAGCCCAGCTGGTTCACCACCAGAAAGCTAGAGAAGAATTCAATAGATTTTCCAAAGCTCTTGTTGGTGTCTGTCTGACACCGCCCATGTCTTTCCCTCATCCAGATGATGTTGCATAGTTGGTAAACCCTTTTATGGCCATAATATAGATGACAAATATGCAGAAAGATACTTCGAAGTGTAGACAAGAAATGTACAGATGAGAAAAGAAAGAAAATCAACCTTAAGGAAATTCTTTAGGTAATAGGAAAATAGGAAAAAAACTAGTCCGATGCGATGGGAGAACACTACAATTCAAATGATTGTTAGTGGGAAATTATTTGGTTAGGCATTCAAATTGTTTGTGAAATCCGGAATTCTAGAATATGGTAGCTTTTCGAAGAAAGGTAAAGAACAATGCTAGGTATTGCGATAACGTACATCGTCAATATGTCAAGAATCACAAACCGAAAAGGTTAAGGTCAAGTTATATTAGTAATTAGCCGAACCGGGTCCGCTCCGCTTCGCCTTCTCTCTAATATCTTTTTAGGGTGGGGGCACTTCGCCCTGAATGCGGATATCGATTTCGTGCCATTGTAGCCCATGACGCTAAACGCGTTCGAATCCTGGCGAGAAGGTCTCTTATCAGTGACGCTGAACACCTGGGTTTGAATCCAGGCGAGATCATCAGAAAAAATTTTCAGCGGTGGTTTTCCCCTCCTAATTCTGGCAACATTTGTGAGGTACTATGCCATGTGAAACTTCTCTCCAAAGAGGTGTCGCACTGCGGCACGCCGTTCGGACTCGGCTATAAAAAGGAGGTTCCTTATCATTGAGCTTAAAACTTGAATCGGACTGCACTCATTGATATGTGAGAAGTTTGCCCCTGTTCCTTAGTGGAATGTTCATGGGCAAAATGTGTTGTTTTGTATCAGTGAGTTTAAACTTGAATCGGAAAGCACTCATTACCCGCTGGGTACTTGGACCCAAATTTAAATACCATATTCGTTTTCTGGTCTCCAATACATTTTGTTTGATACCCTTATTGTGCCCATCGGACCATAGCCTATGTTTCCTTCCAGACAAACGTACACAATCTATGAAAATTTAAAGAAAATCGGATCAGCCAAGTTTCATATAGTCATAATGGGTCTAATGGCGTTTTTGAGGGGTGCCGTGACCCCCTATACTTCGATCTGATTTTGTATGCCAGATTCGAAATCTTATCCCCAACAACTTTAATTTGAGCCCCATATTGAAATGAACGCCCAATATGTCTGTTTGGGGGGAAGTTTTGGGGTTGGGGCGGCCCGATGGGTACTTAGACTCAAATTTTAATACCATATTCGAAAATATCGAGAAAATCGGTTCAGCCATTTTTTAGTCTATACGGAACAAATAAACCGAGTCCCATATATCCGTGATTGGCTAATGTGAATTTGTATGCCAGATTCGTTATCTACTCCCGCATACTTTTCATTTGCTACCCATATTGTCCTTATCGGTCCACTTTTGATTTTGTTTGGTGTTTTTGGGGTAACGGTGGAGGGTCCACCCCCTTCCGTTATCAATAAATTATTAAGCCTTTTCCTACTTCCGGACCATATTCCTAATCTACTCCCTAATACCTTTCATTTGAGTCCCATATTGTCAAAATGATCGTCAAATAAACCTATTTTAAGGGGTTTTTGGAGCTGGGGCGGCCCCCCAGGTACTTGGACCCAACTTTTATTATGAAATTCATACTCTCATCTTAAATAGCTTTCATTTGAATCCCATATTGTCCCGATCGGTCCACTTTTATTTTTGGGTAGCACTTTTGGGGTAAGGGGGAGGGTCTGCCCCCTCCAGATATCAAAAAAATAATATATAACCAAAGTTTCCTTCCAAACCAACCTACACAATCTGTGAAAATTTCAAGGTAATCGGTTCAGCCGTTTTTGAGTCTATACGGAACAAACAAACAAACCGACAAACAAACAAACACAATATTGAAATTGATGTATTCTTTTCCTAATTATTTAATGACTCTTTTTGAATAACCTCTACACCTTTCTCTTATTACAGATGATCAAATTTCTTAACACGAAAATGCAAAAGCAAGTAGTAGAAATCATGTTAGTCAAGATGGAGTTTGCATGCCCAAATCCTACGAAGCGAAATTAAAGAACTTGCCGAAACTGCAATATAATCTACAATACTTCATGAAACTCCCTTAGAACGATCTTCTGTCGCATTATACCCCCCTATGTTCCACGAGGAATTGTAATCCTGCTAGTTCAACAATGAGGTAAGAATTCAATATTTTTTTATTTATATTTCGATTCGATTTAGTTCTGTCCGTTGTCCGTGCAAATGTTGAAGAAAGCATGCCTTTCGTAGAAAAAAAACACGTCTTGTTAAAATTTAAATGGAAATTTATCATAACTTGATCATTACTCGGAAATTAAAGTTACATTTAGGATCCTGAAGCTCACGATTAACTTATATAGGGTATAAAAAAATATATATCTAAAAAACTTAAATTTTTGTTGCAAGTTCTTGCGACCAAAATTGAAAAAATCATCCCATATTCAAAAAATACTATCAACAGCCGCATGCCATAAATAATTGTCATCTTCTACAATGCACTGTTGAATAGCTGCGATCCAATGCCAACATAGCCATGCCAAATCGGTCACATATTTTATTATATTTTATTGCATTTTTTTGTGTCCACACACGACCATAATCTCTCAGCGCAGCATATGACTTGAGAATGGGGTGTGGGGCATAAATGTAAGGATAATTGTACTCTCAACTAGTTCAATCATTTCACATTTAATAACCCTTTGCACCATGACACATGGATGTCGAAGACTGCAGTAGGTGAGCTCGAATTGCAGTATTCAAAGGCTAGTCAAGAATTTATGATTATTAGCATATTTTTGCATGCAACCCCAAGGAGGAAAGCCAGTATGGGGTGGCACATATGTATGCTCCCTAAATCTTGCAACATCTAAAAATCTATAAAATTGAAAGGCTAACAATGGATATATTTATAGTCTCATGTAACACTTGCTCCACTATCTGATAAGCTATGACAAAGAGAGGTAGTGAGCCAAAGAAAGCATAATGCTGTTGCATTATATTGCCTGCCAAGGAGAAATGTGTCATAATCGGCTACCAAACCTTGTAGGGATTTCTTATCATTGGTTTTACATCTTTTGCTGGTAATGCACCGCCTCAGAGCAAGAGAGCCAGGCAGATTTTCAACTACATTCGCATACTCACATAGGGCAAGGGAGAATCTTCTCGCATATTGAAAGAAACCTGCTGTAATGTGTTTTTCTTTTTTTCTGTTGAGATTTTTTTTTCTTCGTCTTCTTTCATCTTCCATAACATCTTTAATATCTTAATGCGGATTTATTTCCTATGGTTTGTGTTTACACCAAACGTCTGGAGCATCTCATTTTATTTCGCCTCTTTCCGCCGCCCGGCCTTGCCTTGGGGAAAGATAAACACATATAACGCTGAAAATTTTATAAGAAAAAACGCCTTTGCTTTGTCTGGTTACTTTTCATTTATTTCCTTTTTACGTTTACCCAGTCCAATCCAGCCAGCCGAGAATCGTTGAGAAAAGCATCTAAGGTTTTGATTTTATTTTCGTCTCCTTATTTCTACATCTCTGGTTTGCAACACCCAGCACGATTTTCTTCTTTATTTCTGTCGAAGGAAATAAAACCGTTTTCTTTATGGCCGCCAACATAATGCTGCTGCTAGCAAGCGTGAGATCGAAGCGGAAAATAACATTTTGCGAAAATAAAGTATTTAAAAAAATGTGTTATATACAATTGCATGCATGTATTTGACATTAAATTTAAAGGACCTCACCATAACACAGACAGTAGGCAGAACAAACGAGAAACACGAAAAACAAACGGAATTTTGTAATCGAAATCAAGTTTGTTACGTCTGAAAGGTTTTGAAAGGATGACAAGTGAAACGGAACAAAATGATATGATGTACCGTACTCGACATGACCATATCAAAAAAAAAAAAGGATATACTTTCCATGGTTTTTCAATTTCAACACACATTTATGTGATTTGGTTTCTTTTGGGCGGTCAAATGTGGTAACATTTCCTTTTTCCATTCAATTTACCAAAATTTTAATTTATTTAATAGGTTATTCAGTTTATGCAAGTTGGCAGTGGAAGGGGAAAATTTGTTGCTTCACTAACTACTCCAAATTGGCTTTCCAACAAGAGTTGATGATAGAGCAGTTTGTTCTGGTTGAGAAAATTACTGTGTTTTCTAACAAAAAATCAAAAAAAATTCAAAACTAACAACTAAAAGCAAACATTTCTTGTAGTTAGAGCAAATTTTATAGATATCTTGATTATACAGCAAGATTTCAACGAAAAATTTTGTCTTTAGCAAAAAGGCAATTAAAATGTGGTCTTTAGAAAAAATTTCATAGAAATGTTACCTTGGCGAATATATGATAGAAACGTTGAAATTGAAACCATTGAAATTTGTTTTTTTTTTTTTTTGAGAAAATTTGACTTTACGGCAAATTTTATAGGCATTATTTCGTTAAAAAAAACATTGTTGCCTTTTTCTTAGAGAAAATTTTATAAGAATTTGGTTTGGGGAAAATTTCATAGAGATTTTGTTTTTAGGGAAATTATATAGAAATTTTGTTTCTTGGAAAATTTTTCATTTAGAAAAATTTTTAAGATAGTTTTTGTCTTTAGAGAATATTTCATAGAATTTTGTCTTCAGAGAAAATTTTATAGAAATGTTGCCTTTAGAGAAAATTTCATTGAAATTTGTGTTTAGAGAAAATTTCATTGATTTCATAGGTGGTACCCCAGACACTTGGCCCTGAAAAAATATCAGCATTGTGCTCTTTTCTCAAATACCATTTATGTAAACCCCATACTGCCATTGGTTTTAGACAGTGTTGGGCACATGTAATAGAGTGCCTAATAAAGGGTGATTTTTTTGAGGTTAGGATTTTCATGCATTAGTATTTGACAGATCACGTGGGATTTCAGACATGGTGTCAAAGAGAAAGATGCTCAGTATGCTTTGACATTTCATCATGAATAGACTTACTAACGAGCAACGCTTGCAAATCATTGAATTTTATTACCAAAATCAGTGTTCGGTTCGAAATGTGTTCATTCACCGTAACGTTGCGTCCAACAGCATCTTTGAAAAAATACGGTCCAATGATTCCACCAGCGTACAAACCACACCAAACAGTGCATTTTTCGGGATGCATGGGCAGTTCTTGAACGGCTTCTGGTTGCTCTTCACTCCAAATGCGGCAATTTTGCTTATTTACGTAGCCATTCAACCAGAAATGAGCCTCATCGCTGAACAAAATTTGTCAAAATTTGAACACATTTCGAACCGAACACTGATTTTGGTAATAAAATTCAATGATTTGCAAGCGTTGCTCGTTAGTAAGTCTATTCATGATGAAATGTCAAAGCATACTGAGCATCTTTCTCTTTGACACCATGTCTGAAATCCCACGTGATCTGTCAAATACTAATGCATGAAAATCCAAACCTCAAAAAAATCACCCTTTATATCCAAATCTATGGGCTTATGTTCTTGTTCGCGTACACAAATATGTGTAATAGTGTGTGTGCATTTGCCCGCCACTGGTTTAAAGGGAGTCGTTTTCTAATTTCAAATACCTTTTGACCCACATATTGCCATGATCGGTTAATTTCTACTCTTTGGGGGTGTTTTGGGGAAGGGGCGGTGCCCCAAATACATGTTCCCACATTTGGATATCAGATTTGTATTCTATTGCCTATTACTTTAATTTGAGCACTCTCAAATGTAATTTATTTCAACACCATATTGCCATTGGCCTCAAAATTGAGTATCAAATTAGTTTTTTAATCTCAAATACCTTGCATTTGAGCCACATATTGCAATGGTTGGTAAATTTGTACTCTTTGGGAGGTGATTTAGGGAAGAGACGGTACCCTAAATACATGGTGCCACATTTGGATATTAGATTCGTATCCTACCCCAAAATACCTTTATTTGAGCATAATATTGCGATAGTCGGGAAATAATTGCTGTTTTGGGTGGTTATCAATTTCGTGCTCTACTCTCCAGTACCTTTCCAGCCCCACATTGACATGGTCGGTAAATATGTCAGATTTATGAGTATTTTAGGGAGTGGGGTGGTCCCCCAACACTTAGCCCTGACAATGTATTAGCATCGTCTACTCTCTACTCAAATATCATTTATTTCAACCCCATATTGTCTTTGGGCTCGAAATTGGATATCAAATTAATTTTCTAATTTCAAATACCTTTCATTTAAACCCCTTAGCAAATAAGTCGGGTTTGGAGTATGCCCCATAAACACAATCAATATCGAACTCCACTCTCTTTAAGACCCAAATTGTCATGGTGAGCATATACGTCCTATTTGGGGGTTGTTATGAAAATGGGACTTCCCTCAGACAGTCGGTCCCGAATGTTGATATCTGATTCTTGGTCTACTCCCAAATACCATTCATTTAAGCCCCATATTCCTATAGTCACTAAACATGCCGGTTTGAGGGTTTTTTAGGGGATTTTGCGTCCACTCAGTGACTTGGCCCTGAAAATATATTCGTGTTCTACGTAAAATACGTCCCATTGACATTTTCCCGAATATTGATATCAGATTCGTGTTTTACTCGCAAATGCCTTTCATTTGAGCCTCTTATTACTATGGTCGCAAATTTGTCCTCTTTGAGGGGTGGGTGGCGTTTTTTGGGAGGGCGGCCCCCCAAATACTTGGTCCCACATTTGGATATCAGATTCGTATTCTACTCGCAAATACCTTTAGTTTGGGTTCCAGATACCAAAAATTTAGTAACCTTTTTTTCAGTCCAGTATGAAAATTATGAAATTGTAAATATGGAAAAAATTGGTCGCCGATATGTAATACAATACTCTCAATTGATATGTCGCAATCCAGCCAATACAAAATGCCGAGCTTGGTTCTACTTTGGGGGAGTCTGGGCCTTCCTTTACAAGCCTATCCTATAATTTTGGGTGGCTGAGTGTTCGTTTCAATTTACTTCAGCACGCATCTTATTCGCCAGATTTAGCTTCCTGGGATTATTTTTTGTTTCCAAACTTTAAAAAAATTGCTCGGCGGAAAAATATTTGCCAATAATGAAGAGGTTGAAGTTGTGGTTGATGGCTTTTTAAGGAGTTAGGCAGTTCCTACTACAAACAGGGTATCTAAGGTATTGAAAATCCCTGGAAAAATGTATTGAGCTAAATGGAGATTATATTGTGTTTCCCATTTTTTTTTTTTTTTGTTAGGCTACTTTTGGGACCACCCTCGTTTACACTTTAATCTTCTAAGTCCTATCTAATTGATTAAGATATTAACCAAATATGTAGACCATTGGGCTTTAAATAACTTGTGGTGATTAACATTGACCTAAATCATGCTGATATTACGTTATTGTCTCCTGACTGTCCCTTAAATTTCTATTTTGGGAGAAAGGCGCACATCCTCCCTCCTTCGCAACAAAGAAAGCATAAAAAGTTTTACATTTTAGAGTAAATCCCATCAACTTTCTAAATTTGTAGTTATTGAAAATTTGCCTAAAGCCCCACTGGCAAACTTGTTAACAACTCAGTAAGTTCATAAACAACAACTTGAACAACACAACCCTTTTTGGGTTTCAAAACACCAACGATCAACTTACAAACTAAGCCAAAACAACTAAACTCAACGCATATATATAAACATGTATATCCTTTTGCAATTACGTATGTACAAGACGACAACAACGATGACGTCGCTAACGACCATATCAGCAACAAGAACAACAGTATGGCCCATAGCAATAAATGCCCTATAACGTCTATAATTTACACAAAATTACAATAAACATTTTTAGCTTTAAACTTAAGTGCCCCGAATAGTTGGGCCATGTTAATGCAACCTCAACTGCAACAATCAATGCACACACACACACACACATACATGCATAGGCCTATAAAAGGCAAGTCAGCCAACTGGCCAAATACTAACTGCAGACCCCCTTCTTGACAACCACCTTACCAAGAAATCAATGGCCAACAACACTTGAATGGCACAAATGGTCTTCGTAAGGACAAACATTGAAACATACACTCGAGCAAATAAACAACTGCAGTACACGGATCAACTGAAAATAAAAACAAAAAAACACTAGAAGAAGGACCACAAGAGAACTACAACTTTTTGGGTCTGTGTTCACTGTTGCCAACTGCAACAAGCCAACAAACATGCAGGCAACAACAAACTATTTTAGCTTTTATCAACAACAAACACTACAAGCACACGACCACTAAAGTTGTACATGTTTGTGTAGCTCACACACACACACGCAGCTACACATGCATACGAGGAGAATGACACGCAACTTGAGATATGACTGAGGAGATTCTCAAAAGCAAAAAACAAGAGTCCATGTTGCACAAGTCTCGGTTACAAATGCAAGCAAACAGCCATAGTCATAGGGATCCAAAGGACTTGGATTGGCAAATAGCCTAATTGAAGAAAATGAGAAAGAACATTCAAAATCTTGTAAGTTGGATATGGGACCACAGAAATTATAGATTTTTTGGGGCAGACAAACTTTCTAGAATAGAATTCACCTTGCAAGCTCTAAGTAATGAGAATCTAAAGCTATTCGTGGGAACAAGGCCCAAGGAGTTACAAATTACTGCATTTTTTTCTGGTACAGATTCTAATTTATATATACCAAAGAGAATGCATTCATAGGGTCTGTCATGACAGTTCACTGTGTTATTGTGAAAAATGCTTTGATACCCAAAGTTGTCTCTCGGTCCTCGTAATGTGATGTATGTCCTTCTAAAAATGTCAAAAAGCTCTTGAATTAAAATCTGCTTTGTATCACCCAGTAAGTTTTCTTTGATACGTATATTGATTTCCATATCCTTTTCTTCCTTTCGGACCCTTTGTTCCATTTTAAGTTAAGCTATTTTGCATTTCCCCTGACAATATTGTCTATGTTGCTGTCGAAGAGTAAAACTCTTTGTAGAGGAATTTAGCTTGTTATTGTTTTAGTTGTAATAGTTTTATTGAGGACATACGCTAGTGAAAAAGATTTCTATACATAAAAGAACCAACAAAGCCACATCATACAAACACTTATAGAAATTACGAGTGCTTTGGTGCTATATTTGAAAACAGTATTCGAGGAAGTATCTGATACAGGAGGGTCAAAAATCGCAATTTCGTCTAAATTAGATTCTCATAACAAAGTTCTTTCAACTTTAGTTTTCATAGAAAATTTCATAAAAAATGTTGGCTAAATTCGATTTTTATTCAAATTTTAATTTTCATAAAATACTTAAGCCTCCGTGGGGCAGGGGCTAGCTTGTCCGCCTATGACGCCGAACTTCTTAAGGACAAATCCCGGCGTGAACATCAGAAACATTTTCATCGGTGTTTATCTCCTTTCTAATTTTGGCTACATTTGGAAGATATCCTGCCATGTTAAAACTTAAAACTAAGTAGTGTCGCTATGCGACACTCCGTTCGGACTCAGCATAAAAAAGGAGGCCCCTTATGATTGAGCTTAAACTTTAATCGGACTGCACTTATCGATATGAGAGAAGTATTCCCTGTTCCTTAATGGAAAGTTCATGGGAAATTAAATAAATAAAACAAGTAAAAATGTGTTAAGATCGCCTGGGGGAATTCCTTCTCCTGAAAAGTTATTTGAATGACTTTTTCAAATATATAAGAGCTATATTAAGTTTTAGGCCGATATGAACCTCCCAAATTTCAGGAAAATCGAGTAATACTTGCGCTCTCTAGAGGCTCAGAAAGTGAAATTGAAGATCGGTTTATATGGCAGCTATATCGGGCTATGAACCGATTTAGACTATACTTACCACAGCTTTTCGAAGTAATACCAAAACGACATGTGCGACAAGTTTTTAAACGACAAAACGACATTTCAACCAAGAAGTATAATCGGGAGATCGGTTTATATGGAGGCTATAGCAGGATATGGACTGATTTAGACCACACTTGACAGAATTGTTGGGAGTCCTACCAAACCGATATCTGCAAAATTTCAGCCAAATGGGATAAGAATTGCGGGTTATATGGCAGTTATATCAATTTATGGACTGATTTAGACCATACTTGACACAGTTCATGGATATCACACCAAAAAGTAATGTGCAAAATTTCAGCCTTGTCCGATAAGAATTGCACCCTCTTAAAGCTCGCCTTAAATGCTTCGTCCGCTTAGTCCAATTTTTCCATACTCTTTCCATCATTTCGGCCGGTATCTCACGAATAAATTCTTTAATGTTGTCTTCCAAGGCGTCAATTAAAGCGGGCTTGTCTGTATAGACATGAGCTTTAACATAGCTCCTCAAAAAATAGTATAAAGGCTTTAAATCGCACGATCTAAGCGGCCAATTGACCGGTCCCGAACGTGAATTAAAAAGGTTCACCGAATTCGCCTCTCAATAAGTCCATTGTTACGCCTGGTGTGTGGCATGTGGCACCGTCTTGTTGAAACCACATGTCATGCAAGACAAGCTCTTACATTTTGGGCAAAAAAAAGTTGAATATTATCTCGCAATAGCGCTACGATTCGTTACGATTACCATAATCTTTGAAGAAGTAAGGTCCAATGATGCCACCAGCCCATAAACCGCACCAAACTGTGACATTTTCTGGATGCATTGGTAGCTCTTGTTTCTGGCTAATCTTTGATCCAAAATCGACAATTTTGCTTATTTACGTACCCATTGAGGCAAAAATAATCAATGGAAGAAGCGCGCAATGAACTTTCTTAACAGAGCACGCATTTTGATAATAAAATTCAATAATTTGCAAGCGTTGTTCGTTTGTAAGAGGATTCATGGTTAAATAATAGACCAAACTGAAAATGTTTGACAGTGAAACAAAACACGAAACGTGCGTGAGCTTTTTAAACCGGTATTGCCAACAAGTAAATGGCTTAAAGATCACCCGTTATATACTTTATGGGCTCTTAGACGAATATTTCGATGCGTTACAAACGGACGGAGCAATAAATTAGTATACCATTAGTATGGTGGTTATAAAAATTAAAAACTTATTATCAATCAAATTTTTCTAAAAAATTTCGTCAAAACTGATTTTTATAGAAAATTTAATGAAAATAGGAACTTTTCAACAAAATTCCTGAACATATAATTTTTTTTTTTTTCAAATTTGATTTTCTAGATTTTTTGGCCGGATTTTAAAAATTTTTTTTCATAGAATTTTTGTTTTTGATTATTGGTTTTTATAGAAATTTTTCTTGAAAAATGTGTCTGGTTTTCTTTGCAAATTTCATCTAAATCTCAGCTTCATAGAAAAATTTGTCGAAATTTTACCCCAAATTTGATAGTCAGATTCTAAAGCCAAAGGCCTTTCATTTGAGCCTCATACGTCATCTTGGAGACCATGGTAGCGCAGAGGTTAGCATGTCCTCCTATAACGCTAAACGCCTGGATTTGAATCCTGTCTAGAATAGTCGACGTCGACTATTAAGCTACACTGATGTAGGCAGCGTAGGGTTACTTTCGAAATACCTACCTAGAATGACCAATGAAAAGTTGCACATGATGTTGAACAAACCTTCCAATGCGACCACTGGGTCGAAAGTCGCAGAGAACTGGAAACATCGATTGGCTACGTTTCAGCTGGCGCAATAGTCCGGAGGATGTTGGAGAACGAGAGAACATGGGAGGCGACGTTAAAATACGCCAAACAAATACTGTGCAGGTGGAATACTGAAATATACATTATGTGAATCTCGAAAACGTCTTGTCATTTTTGAGTCTATGTATATGGAACATACAATCCCCAACACTTTAGTTTCATTATACATATTAAAAAAACCATTTGTCAATATTTCATAAAAAAAATCTAGAGAGTTTGAGGGAAAGTTGATTTTTGTTAAAAATTTATTCAAAATTGATTTTTATATATTTTCTCAAAATTTAGTTCCTCAAATTTTTATTTTATGCTATTTATCATCACATCATAACACTGTGCTCTTTATATGACTTGTTATTGGTTATGTATTAGTGTCTGTGCATTCATCTAAAACAAAATGCATATGTCCGTTTTACTTGCTGCAGAGCTATGCGAGTATTTATGAGAATGTGATGGACGTTTCTTATCCTATACAATACATTTATACACACATAACGAATATGTAGTGCATATGTTAAGGGTGCCTGCCTGCCAACGTAAGAGCATCGAGAGGAGAAACGTGACGCAAAATGAATAACAATCTCAGGGCGTGAGTGTAGCATTGTCCCCTTGTAGACTGTGCGTGTATGTCTGTGTGTGTGTGTGTAGTGGTAACATTTTATTACCAAAGTTATGGCCACAGATAAACATGTTCAACATTTTCTCACACACAAATTGTTTACAATGTTTTTAAAACAATTTCAAAATGCTTGTTACGATTAGGATACGATACACCACCAGAACTGTGATGGTGGTTGGTCAGTCACTATAACATATTACAGTTCCTATGGATCACCGCCACCACCACTTTCTAACATCGAACTCTGATGGCTGGCAAAATAGTGTTTCATTTCATATCACTCAGCTTGAGATTTATTTCCTTGTTGTCTCTTCTATTCCCTGTGAGGGAATTGAAGAGGGAGTGTCGGTGCAGCATGTCTGCTTTCCATACGATTTATTTGCATTTTTAGCCAACACAAATTAAAAAAGTTTTTCTCGAAATGTTTCCTTTAAGCATTCCCCACCCACACCCCATTTCGTCTGTTTCGCCTGTTAATTTTCCATTATCACTTCAACCAGCTTTGGTGAGCTGTCGGTGTCCTCGTCTTCGGCACCTTAACTACAGCAATTGTGCTGTGCAAAAAACGAAATGTTGAAAGTCGAAAAGTCATTTGGATGTGTTGACATTGGATTTTCGGATTGGATTGGATTGAAAAAGTTTTGTCCATTTCCTTTTTTGTTTTTACGATTTTTTTTTACTTGCACTTCTTTGTTGTTATTGTAACTTAAGTAGTTGATCCTTTTGCCATAAGTTCGGTTAAATGACATTTGAATAATTGAATTTCGATTCCGAAAGGTTTAAGGCATCATAAAATTTGAGTTGCTTTGCATATGTATATATGAGTAAGTGGTGCATAAATGAATGTGTAAAGAATTTATGTACACAAACTGGCTATGCATAATTGTGTTGGCAGACAAGACAAGATGATATAGATATTGGTTTCCAATTAAAGAATAATAACAAACTTTAAATAACTTTATCAATATATAGGAAATGTTACAAAAACAATGTATAAATATGCTTTAAATATATTTGTTTGTCTTTTTTAACATTTGAATTTAATTAAAGAGCCCTAAAAAATGCAATTAATGGGAAATAGTATGCCCTCCTTAAAGTATGCTAAGAATAATATTTGAACTGTGATAATATTTCGGCTGAACAGATTTTCTTGAAATTTTCACTGATTGTTTAGGTTGGTCTGGAAGAAGCAATAGGTTGTATATTTATGACATCGGAAGGAGGTGGACCGATCGGGACAATATGGGTCTCAAATGAAAGGTATTTAGAAGTAGAGTACGAATATGATATTAAAAATTTAGAGTGCGAATATGATATTAAAAATTTTGTGTTGTTTGTGGGTATGTATGTTTGTTTTGTGAAGAGATTTTCATGAAATTTATACAGATTATATAGGTTGGTCCGAAAGGAGCAAAAGGCTATATAATACCCTCCCCCTTACCCCGACAGCACCGCCGAAAATCAAAAATGAACCGATCGAGATAATATGGAACTCATATGAAAGATATTTGGGAATAGAATACAAATATGATATTAAAAGTTAGGTCAAAATACCTAGGGGGCCGCGCAGGCCCGAAACCGTCCCAAAAGTAGCGCCTAAAATTAAAAGTGGGCTGATCGGGACAATATGAGACTCAAATGACAAGTGTTCGGGAGTAGAATACGAATATGATGTAATAAATTGGGTCCAAGTATCTAAGGAGCTTTCCCACGCCCAAAACCGCCCCAAAAGTATTTACCGTCGAAAATCAAAAGTAGGCCGATCGGGACAATATGGGACTCAAATGAGAGGTATTCGAGAGTAGAGTATGAATATATTAAAAATTGGGTTCAAGCACCTAGGAAGCCGTCACAAGCCCAAAACCGCCCCAAAAGTACTCCGAAAATCAAAGTGGACCGATCGGGACAATATGGGACTCAAATTAAAGGTATTCGGGAGTAGAATACGAATATGATGTCAAAAATTGGCTCCAAGTGTCATAGGCGCCACCCCAAGCTCAGCAGAGGTGGCCGGGTACAGCTAGTCTTATATATAAATGTCAAGTGTTGTTATTTGTTTCCTATAGACTCAAAAAAGCTGAGCCTATTTTTGTGAGAATTTCAGAAAATGTAGAGTTTGGACCTCCTACGAAAAGAGGGGACCTCAATAATCAAAAACGCTAGATATCCTGTATGGGTGGACCTATTGAAAAAAAGTTTTGTTTGCAACCTTATAATAATCCAAAAATTCATATCTAATACAATATTCAAGAAACAGGGGGAGCTTTCCACCGCAATCCCTCCAAACTCACAACTGGCATGATCAGGACAATAGCGTAGAGTTCGAATCTGATATCCAAATTTGAGGCCAAGTATCTGTGGTCGTTTCAGCCGCAAAAAAAACCAAAGAAACATGTTCGTCGCCCAGGATAATATGACACTCAAATAAAAGGCCTTTGGTTTGAAGACATGGTCCTGAAAATCTGGATCCTTCTCCAAATTTAAAAGATTTATATTTCCTGCAAAAGTCCATTTTAGGATGTAGCGAAGCACTCCGGGCTAGTGTACAAACTTAAGTTGGTGTTTAGAAAAAAAATATTATTAACAATGATTAATTAAATTATTTAAACAATTTCTGGAGATTTGAGATATCAAAAATCCAATTTCAACTAAATGTGTCCAATTTCAACTTAATGTGGCAAGAATCTAAAAAGGTCAATGGAAAATTTTATTGCAATTTTATTAATTTATTGTTTTGGGTCATATTTTTTTTAATTATTTATAAAAATTTTGCATATTTTTAGGATAGTAAAAATGTCTATTTTATTTTACATACTTTTGCAGTGAAGACAATTTAAATATCCAATTTCAACTAAATGTGTTATTTTAAGGCAAGAAACTTAAAAGAGCAATGGAAAATTTATTGCAATTTTATTAATTTATTGTTTTGGGACATTTTTTGTAATTATTAATAAAAATGTTGCACATTTTTAGGATAATAAAAATTAAATATTTATCATACTTTTACTGTAAAGACAATGAAAACGCTTCAAATAATATTTGTTAGTATTAATTTATATAACCTGTAAAAGCTAGCCAAGTTCCGCTTGGTCAAATCTTGGAAAGCCACCACCAGGTATTCTGCCCTCGAATCTTATGTACACTCCACAATGGATCGCATTTGGCTAGTTCTTTGAAACCTTTATAGGCAAAAAAGATAATGAATAGGAATCGCTATGCTATTGAAACTATGTCAGGTTAAAAACCTATTTGGGTCATATTTGCTTAGATGTTAAAGGTAATATTAGATCTCATTGTGCGAGATTTCAACTAAATCGGATAAGAATTGCGCCTTAGAGGGACTTAAGAAGTTAAAGAGATCGGTTTGCATGGGAGCTATATTATAGATACAATAACTGTGCCAAATTTCAGCAACATCGGATAAGAATTACGTTCTCTAGAGGCTCAAAAAGTAAAATCGGGAGATCGGTTTATATGGAAGCTATATCAGATTTAAGACCGATTCGAACCATACTTAGTATATCGATTAAATGTCATAGAAGACGTCATAATAAAAAATTTCAGCCAAATCGGATAAGAACTGCGCCATATAGAGGCTTAAGAAGTCAAATCGGGAAGTCAGTTTATATGGGAGCTATATCAGGTTTTGATCCGATTAGAACCATACTTGGCTCGTAAGTTGGAAGTAATTGGAGAAGTCATTGTGTAAGACTTCATCAAAATCGGATAATATGTGCGCCCTGTAGAGGCTTAAGAAGTCAAGATCCGAGATCGGTTTATATGGCAGCTATATCCAAATATGAACCGATATGACCCATTTACAATCCCAACCGACCTATTTCTATTTCAAGCGAGATAGATTTACTCCTTAGTATTCTGTGATTCATATTTTCCCTAAGATACTACCCGTATTACACACACATTGTATTTATGTTAGTTTCCCAAATTTCCCCCAGCAATCTAAAATCAATTTTCAATCAAATTAAATTTTGGGAGGCCAAAAGAGTTAAATTAAGCTTCCCCACAGAAAAAATACACTGCATTCTTTCTAAACGCCTGTGAAACTATTCGGCTTTGAATGTGTACAGAAAAATTTGGTTGTAACACGGCTTTAAATAGTAATTTAAAAAGTTTACCGCCCCGTTTCCACATCTACACACCTTCAGTGTTCATGTTAACCTCACACCGTAACCACAAAAAAAGTTACAAATCTGTTATAAAAGTTTCCAATTTCGTTGTTACAACGTTTCGAGTGGTGGCAAATGCTTTTGTGAGTTGAGCACATAGTCGTACATACTTTTAATCCAAGGGCCGGCCTGCCTGCCTGCCTCTCCCTTGCACTACTCTCTAGGTATTTGTTGGTGTTTTATGCAATTAAATTAATTAACTGTGTTTCCCACACTCTAGTTGGCTGGGTGGTTGGCTGTGTATGTGCGGGTGTGTGTCTGTTTGCGTATGGTAGTTTCGTTGAAAATCCCAGCAGATATTGCCTATTTTTGGGCTGTAATCCCAATCCAAATCCCTCTCAGTCGTGAATGCCACTTTCATAAACACATATCTGTGAACAAAGCAGAGAGTGCATGCAAGAGGGTTTGTGGTTTCCACTTGGTTATTATCACTTTAAATACTCATTTAGAGTTCTCACTTTTGTTTCTCTAGTGTGAAATTTTCAGCTTAGCGGCATTGTGGTTAGAATCACTTTGCCTAGCATAGTTTTAGGGGAAATAAGAGGGGTATTCCTGCAGGTAAAAAACAACTCGTAAAAAATGGTTGTATATAAAAAAATATATTAAAGAAAATTTAATGCAAAACAATTTTTTTGAGTTTTCCACCATGGTGGATCAATTATTTTGTCTGTTTCAAAATTCTGGGGAATTTTTGGAATGGTGCCGCAAAGCCAAACGTCTAAGTTGCCTTATCGTCTGTTTTCTATTAATAGTAAAAATAAAAAATAATATAATATTTGTAGCATACCTTTAGGATAAGTGCACGTAATAATGGGCCAAGATTATTATAAATATATTTTTATTATTTAATATTTAACAAAATATATCATATAAAAAAGGGTCCTATAAGCTTTTCACAAAAAAGTATTTCATTCTTATTTAAAATATTTATAACAATCATGCCAGCAATCAGCTTAAAAATACTTGTTTAAAACATTGCCTTCATCAATTATGCTAGCCCCCTTTCTAAACTTGTTGTTATTTTTTTAAGTTTATTCCTGTCCTCAAATGACGCTATTTACTGTAATTTGATGTCTGATATTTTTGTTTTAATTCAGGTCACACATTCCTTGTAGAGGACATTTTAAATTTCTTAACACGTTCTTAGGGCGTGAATGCAAATTTCTACATTAGAATACTACAACAAGCAAATGCCAACCATTTTGCAGTTTGTGTTAAAGTTATTTCTTTATTTGCTTTTAAAACTGAACATGATTTTTACGTTTGTTTTTTTTTTTCTTTTGGTTGTACCATTGCACTTTTTGTTTGTTTTTTTGCCACACTTTTAACCAGAATTAAGTGCAAATGCTGAAGTACAATTATCAACAACTGCAGCAATACCAACCATTGGACCTTTAAACTTCAAACTCTAACCGTTAAGAACATTGTGAAAAAATTATATATTTACAAGCATTTGTGCATGTGTGTCTTTTGTTTTAAGGATTTTTGTGTGTTGAAATGTAGTTTAGAGAATAAACTCAACTTTAAAGTACATTGAAACAGTTTGCTACAAACAAATGCATGTAGGAATTGAAGTGTGAGTATGTGTGCGAGTATTTTTTTATTTGTTTGCGTATAATTATATCCATTATATTTGGTATATAAGAAAATTAAATATATCAGTAAAACGGTGTGGGGAAACGTACAAAATTACAGAACTAAAAAACATGAATTAGATATTAATATTAAAAAAAACAATGTGGTTTAAACTATATGCAAATTGAATTAAAAAAAAAATAAAAAGAAGTTTAATTATATTTTTTATTTTATCTTTATTTTACTTTTAGTTTTACTTGATTGTTATTTTGGTTTTATTTTTAATTTTATTATATTTTTATATTCCACTATTTTTATTTTATTTTTTTATTTTATTTTATATTATTTTATTTTATCCTTAATTTATTTTTATACCCTACAGCACCACTGTGGTACAGGGTATTATAACTAAACAAATGTAGGGTATTATAACTAACACCCAAAAGGAAGAGAGATAGACCCATTGATTAACTAACTGATTGACTCAGAATCACTTTCTGATTCGATTTAGCTATGCCCGTCTGTCTGCCCATGTTAATTTGTGTAGAAAGTACAGGTCCCAATTTTCGTCCGATCGTCTTTAAATTTAATATTGGCATGTTTTTTTTTGGCCTAGAGACGAAACCTATTAAAATTGGAAAAATCGGTTCAGATTTGGATATAACTCCCTTATATAAGTTCGTCCGATTTGGACGAATATTGCAATTATGTGGTCATTTGTTAGCCGCAATTTGGTAGGAAGGATTTTTTTCTCGACTCTCAACATTATTGGTGAATTTCATGGAAATCGGTTCAGATTTAGATATAGCTCTCATAGATATATGTCGCTCGATTTTCAATCCTAGAGTTACTGTAAGCGCATTTATTGACCAATCTTCCTAAAATTTTGTACATAGCTTTTCTCGTAGTTTTTTTAGAGTTTGGTCGAAATCGGTTCAGATTTAGATATAACTCCCATATATATATTTGTCCGATTTTGAGAAATATTGCATTAAAGTGCTCATTTGTTAACCGATTCCGAAATTTGACTGAAAGAATTTTCTTATGACTCTTGACATAACTGGTGAATTTCATAGAAATTAGTTTAGATTTAGCTATAGCTGCCATATATATATATATCGCCCGATTTTCACTTGTAGAGCCACTGCAAGCGCATTTATTTACTAATCTTGCCAAAATTTTGCACAACGCTTTCTTCGACGACTACCACAATATCTAAGAAGTTTGCTCGAAATCGGTTCAAATTTAGATATAGCTCCCATGTATATGTTCTTCCGATTTTGAGAAATATTGCAATAAAGTGCTCATTTGTTAACCGATTCTCTCGAAATTTGGCAGGAAGCATTTCATTCCTTTTGTAACACCTCGATATATTCGTCTAAGACCCCATAAACTATATATATTCTTAATCGTCTCGACTTTCTGAGTCGATCTAGCCATATCCATCCGTCTGTCAAAATCACGATAGCGGTCGAAAGCGTAAAGCTATTTGCTTGAAATTTGCACAAATACTTAAAATTGGGGGATTGCAAATGGGCCATATCGGGTCAGATTTAAATATAGCTCCCATTTAAACCGAACTCCCGATTTTACTTCTTGAGCCCCCGGAAGCCGCAATTTTTGTCCGATTTGACTGAAATTTGGCACGTAGAGTTCTGTTGTGACTTCCAACAACTGTGCCAAGTACGGTTCGAATCGGTTTATAACCAGATATAACTCCCATATTTGCCGATCTCCCGATTTGAATTCTTGAGCCCTTACAAGCCGCAATCTTTCTCCGATTTGGCTGGAATTTTGCATTTAGTGTTCTGTTATGACTTGCAACAACTTTGTTTAGTACGGTACCAATCGGTCTATAACCTGATATAGCTCCCATATAAACCGATCCCCCGATTTGACTTTTTAACCCCTTACAAGCCGCAATTTTTGCCCGATTTCATCGAATTTTGCACGCGGTTTTCTGTTGCGACTTCCAATAACTTTGCCTAAAGCGGTCCAAATCAGTCTATAACCTGACATAGCTTCCATTTAAAATAAAATGACATAGCTTCCATTTAAAATAATTTCAACTAAAATTATTTTGTATAAATTTTTAGCAGAATCCATGGTGGTGGGTTCCTAAGATTCGGGCCGGTCGAACTTAGCACCCTCCACCATAGGAAGGGGGTTTGCTAGTTTCTTCATTCCGTTTTTAACTCATCGAAATATTGATCTTGATCGTCTTGAAAATCTAAGCTACGTCCGTCCATCTGTTTGTCTTTTACTGCGCTTTTTTATGGCTGGATATAGACCCCACATAAACCGATCTCCCGATTTAACTTCGTGAGCCTCCGGGCGAGATTGTTATCCATTTTGGCTGACATTTTACACAATGACTTTCAATATGCCAAATATTTATTTTTGTTTTCTTACAATTTTTTTTAATCATTTTTTTATTTATATCCGATTTGAAAGATATTTTGCTTGTTATGATTTCAAAGGTCCATGTTCTGAATAGTATATATCAATCTTTTGAAAATTTTCTCAAATCAAATTTTAATTTTTTTTTTGATTTTGTTTTTGTAACACTGTGCGGCGGCTAAATGTCGTAAAGTCTAGTATAGGGAGAGGTTTGAAAGTAAGCTACTTTTTATTTCAACAAATACCAATGCACGACATGCAACATTGCCATCGCCATCATCATCATCGTCAGTGGCAGCACCAGCTCCAACACTGACACACACACACACGCAGTCACTATCGCCATGGGGCATTAAGCTCCCCTATGGAGGGGTAGAATATTGACGGCATAGCAAAAAGGGAAAAGGTTACTGAACGTACATGAACTATACTGCCATCGCATTGGATTACATTGCCACACTCGCAACATCAGCAGCTCACTTCCATCAACATCATCACCACGACACGACAACGGACGACGTTCACTGTTCACTTTAGTTTTGCGTCTTTTTTGGAAAATCATTTTTGTTTTTTTTTTTTCATTTTGGCTTTCCTTGCCGTGTTGTTGAAAAGTGATTAGCAAATGAGTTTTGTAGAAGAACAAAAATTAAGCATGAAGTTTTTGGCATACATACATAGGAACATAGAAAAACCATTTCAGGGTGGCGAGAGAAGGGGTGCAAGGATTTTATGAATATAATAACCCATTGAACTACAGAAACTTTTTGCCACATTAAGGTTAGCTCCTTCGCCTAAAGTGGGGTCGTCTCCAACGAAGGTAATCTTGGAGAGTTCCCGGCTGTCACTTCACTTATGTTCATATTGCTTAACTTCCATTAAAGTGAATTTCATTAAATTTCTTAATTTAAGACAAAAATAGACCAAGAGGTCAATACATAATGATTTAATGCAAGCATCAGTTTACCTGACTCCTGTGACGAAAATAATTAAAATCAATGACATGGAAAATGGATGCACCACCAAAGGTGACAACAGAAGCAAGGGAGCACTTCTTAGACTTGACTTACAATAACTGTGAACGTAATATTTTCTATGAAAATAAAATTTCTGTAAAGTTTTCTATACAAAGCTATTTTAAATAAAATTCTAGTTTTAACGAAATTTATAATGAAAATTAAAAGTTTACAAAATTAAAAAAAAAAAATATCTACTCAATCAAAATTTGATACATTTTTTTTGAAAATCGAATTTTGTCAGAATATTCTATGATAATCAACATTTAATTTAATGCGAACTATTTGTTATTTGTAACATTTTATACAAAAATCAAATTTTATAAAATTACACAAAGGCAAAAACTGCTCGACATTTTCTATGAAAATCGAGTTTGATCAATTTTTCTATGAAAGTAAAATTTAAATAAAATTCTCTATAAAAAACAAATTTTGACAATCATTTCTACAGAGAAAAAAACAAAAATCGGTTTCAACCACGAAATTAATTAATGCAATTAATTTTTTAATTGAAACTGCTTCAATCACGAAAATGATAATAACAACCAGTTTTGTAAAGGCTATTGAAAAAAATGTTCAATTAAAGAAACTGCATATTCAAATAAAAAAATTATGGAAAATTTTTGAAATTTCCAACAAATTTTTTAATTGATCCAATTAAAAAAATTATTGAAATTGTCGAAATATCCAATTAATTTTTTAATTGGATCAATAAAAAATTTAATTTAAAAATTTTAAATATTAAAATTTTTAGGAAAAGCGCGCTGTATAGGGCGCACCTTTGATTTCGATGCCACATGGCTCACATATGTAGAACTCCTACAACGCGAATTTCAGGTTTATGTTTGGGTCCATGACCACTCCTTAGGAACATTAACAAGATTGCTCATTAACAAGATTAGAATTGTGTCTAGAAATTTAAAAGGGTATTCGAAAGACTTTGTTGGGAAGTTTTATTTTCTGTATACTGAGAGTATTTATCAAAATTTTAAGCGGCTAGACTTTTTTAAAAACGGACAGTTGTTGTTGTGGTATGGTCTAAAAAATATATATATATGAGAGCTAGAACTAAATCTGAACCGGTTTCCTTCCTGTCAAATTTCGAGAGAATCGGTTAACAAATGGCCATTTTATTGCATTATTACTGCAAATCGAGCATATATATGGCAGCTATATCCAAATCTGAACAGATTTGTTCCAATTTCAATAGGCTTCGTCTCTAGGCCGAAAAACATGGCCGTACCATATTTATACACAAATTTGCATGGACAGACGGCCATAGCCAAATCGAATAAGAAAGTGATTCTGAGTCGATTGGTATACTTATCAATGGGTACCACAGTAGTGGTGTATGCTATGAAATTTTTCAATTAAATTTTTAATTGAAAAAATTTTTGTGATATGTGATGTTTTCTGTGTACGCATATCAAAATATGACTAGAGTCTACATGGACCCTTTTTGCTGATGTCGTTTTGAAAAATATCTTAACGAGTCGTTTGCTCAAAACAACTTCCAATGCAATTTACTACGAAAATCAAGTTTCGATCAAATTTTCAATAAAAGGTTCTTCAAATAAAGAAATTTTGACCAAATTTTCTTAAAAATCAAATTTCACCATAAATATTTCGAAAATCTAATTTTTACAAAATTTTCTACGAACATCAAACTACGAAACAAATTTCTATGAGAGTAAATAAATAGTGGCATGATCTCTTCTGTTGAATCTTGTAGTTGTACTTTCTGTTTTAACTTCATCTCCAGTGGTCTTAAATCACGCCATCATCGCCATTTTTTTCTAAGCTCATCCCACTGTGTGCTGCTTGTGACATGCGATCTCTGATTAATGTAAATTTAGTCCACCCAAACATTGCCTTATTTTCTCTATTGTATTTTTGGCACGTAGTGTGCAAAACCATTTCTTTTTTTCTAGTCCTTCATTAACCATCTTTGGGGCTGATTAAGATACAACAAACACAGTCCACCATAACATTTGGCCTTATTTAAGTTATCAGCATTAAGATAGATGGAAGTATGATTATTATTACTTCCTTGGAATTTCCATAAATATGATTATAAATAGTCGTCTTCTAAAGTCAGGATAATAAAGCCACTTCATTGCCTTGTCCTTGATGATGCTTGAGCATTTCCTCCTCCCCCTTTTCGACCACAGCGTCTATGGTGTAAGAATGGATTTTAGCCCATTATTTGATTTGGAATTATCATGGGCCAATCATAAGTATCATTGTATAGCAAAGGAAACCATTTTCCAAGCGGAAATTGTCCGTCCAGTTATTTTGACTTCCTGCATAATGCACAACACCAGTGCTGGAGAAGACTGACTATCACCTAACTGTGCACATTGTCATTTGAGGCAGGCGGAGACATTCCCTTTTGCGCTGCTACGATTTCAATTGTTTGTCGCCGCATTTACTTAAACGACCCATCATTACGGTCGATAGTTCGCCTTATTCAAAAGAAATAAACAAGTATTTTTCTGGTATTGTCTATACTCGGCCAAGCGACCAAGCGCCAAGCCAGCAGCTCATCATACCAAGAGGAGCCCCGTCTCCTTTAGTCCACCACCCCTTGAGCGGTTTATTGTTGAGGCTCGCATTGTCTGCCATTGTTAACTTTCACAACACGTTTGGGCATTTTGTTCTTTTTTTATTCGATTTTTTTCATACTCTTTCATTTTGGCACTTTTCACAGCCGAATACAAAAACAGACTTATATCTTAGATCCGTTGTGGCCCCCTTTTCACATGCTATTGCATGAAATGACCAAAAGCAGACCATACCAAGAAAAGCAGGCAAACAAGGATTTAAGGCCCAACAATGGCCCACTGCTGGCGAAAGATACACCCCAACACCCTTTGCAGTCCATTCAAAATGAAGGAAGACAAAAATCTTAGTCCCCAATAAAACTTGTAGAGGACTATAACTCAACGCCACCCTGCCCAAGTTTTCTTTCTATACCCTGCACCATTTGATGGGGGTATTCTTAGTTTGTCATTTCGTTTGTAACACATCGAAATATTGGTCTGAGTTTTAACAAAGTACGTATATTCTCGATGTTCTAGGTATTCAAAGTCGACCAAGCCATTTCCGTCCGTCTGTCTGTCTGTGGAAAGCACGCCAACTTTCGTAGCATTATTAGACGCTTGAAATTTTGCACAAATCCTACCTACTAGTATAGTTTGGTTGAGATTGCAAATGGGCAATATGGGTCCGTGTTTTTTTATTGCTCCCATATAAACTTACTTATAGCTCTTAAAGAATCACCCTTTATATTCTTGATCGTCATAGAAATTTAAGACGATCTAGCCAAGTCCATCCGTCCGTTAAAATCACGCTACAGTCTTAAAAGTAGAGATATCGAGCTGAAACTTCACACAGATTTTTTTTGTCCATAGGTAGGTTAAGTTCGAAAATGGGCTATATCAGACTATATCTTGATATAGCCCCCATCTAAACCGATCTGCCGATTTAAAATCTTAGGCCCATTAAAGCCATATTTATTATCCGTTTTCGATAAAATTCGGGTAAGCGATTTGTGTTAGGCCGCTCGACATTCTTGTTCAATACGGCCCAGATCGGTCCAGATTTGGATATAGCTTCCATATAGGCCGATCTCTCGTCTTGGTCTTGGGCCCATAATAGGCGCATTTATTGTTAGATTTCGATGAAATTTAGTAAAGGGAGTTGTGTTAGGATCCTTGACATCTCTGTGCAATACGGCCCTGATCGGTCGAGACTTGGGCCCATAAAAGGCGCATTTACTGTCCGATTTCGCTAAAATTTGAGACACTAAGTTATGTTAGACCCCTTAACATCCTTGTTTAATTTGGCCCAGACCGTATTATGACGAAAAGTCATAATATGTATATCAGAGATGGTGGTTATCTGTGTATCAAATATAGAAATAAATTGGAATTTTCAAAGGACTTTAATTGGATCAATTAAAAAATCAATCGTAAATTTCAAAAATTTTAATAATTTTTCCTAATGGATCCAATTAAAAATAATTGAGAATTTCAAAAAATTTCAATCACTTTTCAACTGATATTTTTTTTAAATTTCTCTTTCAAGAAGGGAGATTGATATTATCATTTTCGTGATTGAATCAGTTTCAATTAAAAAATTAATTGGTTCAATTAATTTGTTGATTGAAACCGATTTCCATTTTTTTCTGTGTATGCCACGAAGGGTCTAAATCGTAACATTACCTGATTTAGCTCTAAAATAAACCTATCTGCCGATTTTATTTCTTGACTACCTATAAGCCGCCATTCTTATCCGATTTGGCAGAAATTTTGCACAATGACTTCTACAATGGTCTACAACAAAGTATGACCCATAACCCGATATAGCTCTAATATCATAGCAATTCTTATCCATTATCCTTTGTTTGCCTATAAAGAGATATCGAGTAAAGAACTTGACAAATGCGATCCATGGTGGAGGGTACATAAGATTCGGTCTGGCCGAACTTAGCACGCTTTTACTTGTTTTTTTTTTTTGCAGTTCTGCGGATTAGAAAAATTTCCTTTTAGAAAAGTTGTTGCTGTTTTTATTGCCCAGTTTTTTCTCGTTTTACCTTCCTATTCCTGAACAAAAGAATTTTTTTTTTTTGGGGGAAAAATGTAAAAGAACTCTTTTTGTGTTTCTTGGCATCATTAGTTCGCATAACTTTGATGATTTAAAAGTTTAGGAAAAAAGCTGAGTTATTTTTTTCCTTCTTTCGCTTAAATGCATCTTTTAAAAAATACAGGGCGAAAAGAAAGTTTTTACAATGCAATTTTCTAATTACTGTGAAATATGAAACAAAAGTGCTTTGAATAGCAAATTTTGTTGAATCATTTTGAAAGGGATATATTTTTCGGAGAAAACTTTGTATACATTGTGTAGAGTGGAAAAAAGGAATGCTGCTGCTGCTTAGCCATAACAAAGGTAAGAATTTGAAGGTTCGTTGGCTTGCAAAACTTTGAATTTAGTAAAAGTAAAAAATAAATATATTAAAAGCCATTTCTTATGTCCTACGGGAAGTAGCTTTGGGAACTTTTATATGGCAAGTTGAAATGAAGCATGACACGCACACTTAGATTACAGAGAAATCGAATTTGGCATTGAATGATGTCTAAGAAGGAGGTTAATTGCTTGCTTTGGATTGCAAGTCCACCAACTTAGCCTTCAATTTGGGACCATTTGAAAGGTAGAATCTCCTGGGATTACGTTCGAATTTTGGCTAAAATAAGGTCTTTGTTGAGACCTTATTTAGCGGGGAGAATAGCAGCTCGAGTTACCTCAACCTGTTGAGTAGAAGAAGGAATTTCACTTGAGATTAAATAGATACCGATGTATACATTGGAAAAACAAATTGTTTTAACTTTAAAGATTCGAGGCGACGATGCCGAACTTAATTTAAATATTACAATTTTTAACAATTTTTTTAGGCTACAATTCCTACGGTAAAAGTTCTTTTTACTTGATATTAAAGAATTGGTATCTTCAATGATAGTTAAATTTAATTTAATTTAATAAATGAAAATCAAAATACCGTTGAAAGTTAGGAAATTTACTTTGGGTCGAATACATCGGTGTGCCTTAGTTCAAGACACAGTAATGCCTTGCAAATAAGAGGACCTTTAAAAGTTGAAATTTTTTAGAGTAAAGATGCTAAGTTCATTATTTGGTTTAAAAAAAAAAATAAGAGATTGAGAGTCATGTGTAAGGTTAAACTAGAAACAGCCAGCGATCGAAATCCGAATCGAAAGGTTGTATCCCTTAGTACGTAGCTACTTACATTTACAGATAGCATCTTTATCTTGAAGATTTGCTTCTTTGGCTCGCCATCATTACCAAAATCCTTAGATCAAAGACAAAAGCTTTGAGTTTGGGTTAACTTTGTTATGTGATGTTGCATAGCCTCGTTATCGTCAGGCTCAGAGCAGAGCGCTGTAGTTGAGAAAAACCTCATGTCGACCAGAACAATGTCCGGGAGTCATTTTTGGTTACTACAAATAAGGGAGTCTTACAAGACACCACTTGATGGAGATAACGCTTAGCGCACTAGCTTTTGCTAAATTGGTTCATTTCATTACATATGTGCCTGCCTAGCTGGCCATCCATATTGGTAATATGTGGTTGATAATTCTAAATTCACACGCCTTAGCACCCATGTTAATTGATATCCCAATTTTACATCTTAAGGTCCCAGAATAAGCTATTTTTGACTGCATCAAATAAATGTGCGACAAGCAAGAGTGGGGGATCAGAGGACCAGAGTGGGCTCTTCTTAGCGAGAGCATTCCCTATTCAACAACTACCGCCCCTTACAGTGGTTCAGAATGGTAAGAGTACTAACTGCCTAAACCTTTAACTTTTTGTCACTTGATTCGTTCGCCCATTTATCGATATCAGCGGATTTTGAAAAGGAATCACAGCTGATTTCAAAGAATTGGCGAACAGATCGAATGACGAAGAATTAGTGGTTTTGGCAGTAAGAGTCTAAAGGGAATCCAGATATGGAAAAGTTTTATGTTATGTTTTCCCATTTTCTATGCCTCCAGTTGTCTGGACGGCTCATTGACCTAGTAGATAATAGACCGTCTTAAGCACGTCCTCTTTTTCGAAAAACTCCTCCACTGGGTCTTAGCCACCTTGCAATTTCTGTGCAGTAATCGTGCTAGGGGCCTATTCTACTAAAATACTCGAGCAGAGATGAGCTACAAACTCATAGTGGCTCTGGATCCAGTAAAACCTACATATCTTCCTAAAATACTTCTGTCATATCTCAATCATACTTGACATGTACGTTATTATAACAAACCCCTTAACGCAATTTTCAGCCAAACCGCATAATATCTCAAGAAGTCACATCGGGAGTTGAGTTTTTATGAGGACTATATTTAGTTAGATTTGATATTTTCTTGGCATGACATTAGAAGTCAAAACACAAACTATTTTGCAAAAATTCAGTTCATTTGAAAAAGAATTTTGGCCTCCAGATTAGGATAGCGCAATTTTCAGCCAATCCTAAGGTGCCTTCCGCATTTCTGATTCTTGGGATTTTACTGGGCAAAAAAGTCCATTAATCAGCACTTTGTTAAAATCAGTTTTCGAACTATTCGAAAATGGGCTTTTTTAAGAACCGGTTTAATTTTTGAGACTGTAAAAAACCCGTTTAAACCGGTTATTTTTTCTATAAAAGTAAATCCTTTGATAATTCTTATTTTTCAGTTTCTGAGACAATATTGTTTAAGCCTAATACAACATCTAACAAAAAAACTTCGCTAAAATTTTGTACAAGAAGAAATTTTGTATGAAGTTTCTGAGTTTCAAAAAAAAAATCTGTTAAGGCAAAATTTCATTATAAAATTCTCTTGCGATAAAATTTTGCTCAAATGTACCTTAATTTTTTAAGATATACGTTGATAAAATGTAGCCTAGACTAATTATTTCTAAATACCAAATTTTTTTAAATCTTCCCAACTGAAAAAGTCAACAATTTTTTTAAATCTTCTCATTTGAAAAAATCTATAAAATTTTTTAAGACAGAATTTCGATAAATGTTTTCCTAAAAAAAATTTTTTTAAATTTTCTGTAAAGATCTTTGACGCTCAACGCCCTGCCGAGAACATTAGAAAAATTTTATGACCTCCTAATGCTGGCAACTTTTGTGAGGTACTATGCCATGTAAAAACTTCTCCCCAAAGAAGTATCACACAGCCGCACGCCGTTCGGACTCGGCAATTAAAAGGAGACTCCTTATCGTTGAGCTAAAACTTCAATCGACGGACAGCACTCATTGATATGTAAGAAGTTTGCCCCTGTTTCTTAATGGAAAGGACAAATTTGCATTTTACCCAATTAGGATACGACTTTGGAGCTGTTGATACATAGATAAGATAATAGTTTACCATTTAAGAAAAATTATTTTTTCAATTATTTTTTTGTATGTCCAATTTATTTTTACTTCTTATTCGGTTTACCAAACTTAAGATAATCAAAAGTCTTTAAACTTTCTGAGCATCCGGAATTTATTAGGTCCTTTCACAGAAATCGTTTACATTACAACTGTTTAAATATTCTCTCCTAGCAGTTTGGCCACTTTGGAGTTAATCGTAATATCCCCATACATTTTAAATTAGGTCAAATGTGGCCAAGTTTTCATTTTTAATTTGTTTGTTTTATTCGAACGTTTTTATACGTATGTGTGACAAATCAGCTTTTAGCTTTAAGTTGTAAACATTATACTCGATGGAAAACTCCTCATCCTCACATTATTTTCATTAAAATAACCAAAAGGACATAGTCTTTTCTATTATATGCTTGCTTTTAAGGAAAATAATAATTGTGCTTAGTATAGAAGGCCTCTGGTAGTTTCTCTTGAAAGATTGGCGTGAGAGAGAGAGAAAAAGCTTTTGCATATTTTTTGGCTAAGATTTTCTCAATATTTTGTTCGTGGAAGCTTTATAATGAACAAACCTACCACACTTTGAGCGGTTTCGTAAGCTTTCTCTCTTTGTTTTCCACTCACATCAGTGGAAGACCACCACCACACCGTAGTAGCAAAGACAAACTCAAGTGTTAATACTCATAAAAGTATGACTTCATACTTCATGCACTGGAATTGGCACGTGTCCAATTCGTTCCAGGCCAAGAGCCGCTATACACCCCATCGTTAAATCATGGACAAAAGAGAAAGAGTCAAGCAAAAACAACTCAGCTGTTTCCATACTGGAAATGTGCGGCAAATTTCCAAATATTCCCACAATTCAAATGGACTGCTAGCAGACATGAAAATTGTTTGAGTATTTCAACTCGCATATTGATGTAACACTTTCTCACATGCCCGGGAAGGTGTGTTGCACCCATTCTCTGGCAGGAGTCACAGAGAACGAACCCACGGGACAACCAACAATTAAGACGATAAAAAGCCGGTTAGATGCATTAAAAGGAACTTTACAGTTGTCTTGAAGCGAAGGGGATGGCCTCAGCCATGGTCATCGAAAGAGAAGGAGAACGAGAGCAAGAGCAAGAGATATGGCAACTACTGGCATACCACCCATCCATAACTGTTTAATCATGCAACACATGTATATTCATTTTGAGCAACGGGCAGCACAGACAATTGCCAAAGAAGCAACACAACAAAACTTTGATTTCTAACAACTATGTACTCATACACAAACACTCTACTCACATACACAGACAGATGTCAGTATTTTTTACCATTTTTCTTTTTTTGTGTTCTGGTGCCTTCATTATTGCATGAATGTCCTGTCAGTTGTTTGTAGTACTCATATGCTGTAAGTGAATACGAGCGTGCCCTTATGCCATAGACACGCACACATACATGTCTATGTATGTATGCGTGTCAGTCTAATGGCATGCATTTGTTTATTATTTTTATGTTCATGTGAATGTACGAGTATTTAAGTTTTCACAGCAGCGCAAAAAAAAATCCACACAAACTAGACCGAGCACCTAACCAAAGCTGTATAGCTTAGGCTAGTGAATGCACATATATATGAACTAATAAAGAAACACAATACATATTGTTTATTAGTTTTGTTTCGCTTTATATCTAATTTAGCCATAGTAAAGGGTATTTCTGGAGGAGAATGATAGATTTTGTGGGAAGGCAGCTACACCGATAGAAAAAATCGCAAGTAGCAGACATGACAGCCAAACTTTGTCTGCAGACGAAAACTATTGCCATTGAGTATGACAATTTCACAACTCAATCTTGAAAGCCCAACACATAATGAATTCTATTAAGAATCATGTTTTCCTGGAGCCGCAATCCATCAGTACCTATTGCCTTTTGTTAAGCTAAAACTAACTCATTACAAAACCAATTGATTTAAGACAGTTTGTATCAACTCACGCAACAATTGATTTCTTAGCTCTTTATGAAGGACTTATTCCATCGATTTATTTAGCTTCCATCATTCTTATACCTGCATATATAATAGAAACATGAATTTTTTTGTTCCACATTCACACTCATTTAATATAGTAGTCAGTCTTTGGTCATGTCCCATCGCATACATTATTCTTATTAAATGCGATTGGTGTGCTGCTGCTGCTGCTGCTCAAGCAGCTGCTGTGACTGATGCTGCTGCTCTCCAGCTCCTGCTACTAACGACGAGGCTGCTGTTGATGATACTGATTATGATGGTGGATAATGGGCATGGTGGTGGCATAATCAAGTGAAACTAAACTACAGTTGTTGCTTCTCGATGTTTGCTGGATTATTTGCTACACAGCAAATAAAAGAAATCGACAATAACAACAACAACAACGATAATCACAACAAAAGCTATACACTTCGAAAAAGTTATTGAATCGTGAAAAATCAATGCATAATGGGATCAGCAACATTGGAACTCATGTGAATGAATGAATGACATCGGTTTGTGTGATACTAAGAGTGCTTCATCAATGTAATTGTATTGCATTATTATTATCCTCCCATAAGATAATCAATTCATGTGATGCTTAATTAAGAAGGATCATAAAATTTACGATGCAAAAAAAAAATAACTAAAGACGAAATAATGAAAGAATATGAAAATCTAAAGCGACGTAAAGGAATATTGAAAAGCCTATAAAGATAATTTTCGGCATAAACATTAATTTCTACCGTGTTTGTTTGTTTATTGAGGCCACCGTAGCGCAGAGGTTAGCATTCGAATCCTGGCGAGAATATCAAAAAACATGTATAAGCGTGCTAAGTTTGGCCGGGGCGAATCTTGGGAATTCACCACCATGGTTTCTGCTAAAAATTTATACTAACTAAATAATAATTTTATTCTACAAACAATTTTCTGTCAAGCCAGCAAAAAACAGAACAAGGTCGCACTTGGCACAGTTGTTGGAAGTCATAACAAAACACCATATACAAAATTTCAGCCAAATCGGACAAAAATTGCGGCTTGTAAGGGCTCAAGAAGTCAAATTGGGCGATCGGTTTATATGGGAGCTATATCAGGTTATAGACCGATTTAGACCGTACTAGGCACGGTGGTTGAAAGTCATAAAAGAACACCACGTGCATAATTTCAGTCAAATCGGACAAAAATTGCGGCTCGTAAGGGCTCAAGAAGTCAAATCGGGCGATCGGTTTATATGGGAGCTATATCTTAATCTGAACCGATATGGCCCATTTGCAATCCACAATGTCCTACATCGATATTAAGTATCTATGCAAAATTTCAAGCGGCTAGCTTTAGGCGTTCGGCCTCTATTGTGATTTCGACAGACGGACGGACATGACTAGATCGATTCAGAACGAGACGATCAAGAATATACATACTTTATAGGGTCTTAGACGAATATTTCGATGTGTTACAAACGGAATGAATAGATTAGTATACCCCCATCCTATGGTGGTGGGTATAAACATTTTTCAGCAGTGGTTTTCCCCTTCCCCATGTAAAAACTTTTCTCCAAAGAGGTGTCGCACTATGGCATGCTGTTCCGACTCGAACGAAAGAAAACAATAAAATTGTGCTAAAGTTGCTATCACACGATAAGAATTATCATATCGAGCCCTTCCTGCAAAAATAATGTAAGCCATAAAATCAAAATTTTACAGGAGATGATTTTTATTGAGTAACTTTTGATATATTCAGGATTGGCCATTAAAATTTGCTATTGGAGGTCTACAAAAGCATATGGAATTTGGTCGAAATCGGTTCAGATTCACATATAGCTCCCATATATATTTTTGGCAGATTTTAGCTAATATCGCAATTCTGTGGTCATTTTTTCACCGATCCTTACAAAATTTGGCTCCTATGATTGTTAGGTTAGGTTAGGTAAGAGTGGCAGTCCTTTACAGACTCACTTAGACAATTTTAAGTCCATTGTGATACCACAGTAGCGACAGACCAAGGCTTCTGGCGGAAATCGAACCCACGACCCCTGCACTGGTAATCCAAGCACGCTAACAACTCGGCTACCGGGGCGCTCAATGCTGGCTCCTATGATTATTTTAAGACACTTGAAATTTTTACAGAATATTTTCTTCTACCACTGCTAATATGTCTTGATAAAATTGGAGCAGATTAGATTATATGGTACATTTTTAGACTGATAAAATTTAGTGACAATTGATTTTTTACTTATCACAATATCTCTGACATATTTCATCTGGGTTAAGTTAGAGCGGATGTCCTTGCTAGAGGTATTTTAACAGGTTATCCCGGTCGTCCGTATGTCCGTCTGTCGTAAGCACGCTAACATTCGAAAGAGTAAAGCTAGGCGCTTGAAATTTTCCACAAATACTTCTTATTAGTTTACGTCGGTTGAGATTGTAAATGGGCCATATCGGTCCATGTTTTGACATAACTGCCATATAAACCGATCTTGGGTCTTGACTTCTTGAGCATCTAGAGGGCGCAATCGTTATCCGATTTGCTGAAATTTTGAACATAATGTTGAGGAATGACTTCCAACAACTGTGCTAAGTATGGTCTGAATCAGTTCATAACCTGATACAGCTTCCATATACACCGATATTCGGTCTTGACTTCTTGAGCTTCTAGAGGCCGCAATTCTTACCCGATTGGTATGACATCCAACAACTGTGCTAAGTATGGTCTGAATCAGTTCATAACCTGATACAACTGCCATATAACCCGATCTTGGGTCTTGACTTCTTGAGCTTCTAGAGGGCGCAATCGTTATCCGATTTGCTGAAATTTTGCACATAACGTTAATGAATGACTTCCAACAACTGTTCCAAGTATGGTCTAGATCAGTCCATAACGTGATATAGCCGGCATATAAATCGCAATTATTATCCAACTTGGTTGAAATTTTATCATACATCATTTTGGTACGACTTCCAACAACTGTGCCAAGATTGTTTTAAATCGGTTAATATCTTGATGTAGCTGTAATATAAACCGATCTCCCAATTTGAAACTCTGAGCCACTGGAGGGCGCAATTTTTACTCGATTTGCCTGAAATTTTGGAGGTAATAATTTTCAATGACTTCTAACAGCCATGACAAGTATGGTCCATATCGGCCAATAACTGGATATAGCTCATATATATTGGGTTGCCCAAAAAGTAATTGCGGATTTTTTTAAAGAAAGTAAATGCATTTTTAATAAAACTTAGAACGAATTTTAATCAAATATACTTTTTTTACACTTTTTTTCTAAAGCAAGCTAAAAGTAACAGCTGATAACTGACAGAAGAAAGAATGCAATTACAGAGTCACTAGCTGTGAAAAAATTTGTCAACGCCGACTATATGAAAAATCCGCAATTACTTTTTGGGCAACCCAATATATTGAAAAAGTCATTCAAATAACTTGACAAATGCGATCCATGGTGCTATGGGGGCATAACTGTATGCCACGTATCAAAATTTAACTTAATCGATAAAAATTGAGGATTCTAGGAGCTTAAAAAATCAAATCTGGGGTATGGGGAATCGGTTTATATGAGGGCTATATGTATTTATGGACCTATGGGGCTGGGATTTTGTTGGTGTTGAAAGGCATTAACGTGCTTTACATGCCAAATTTCAGAAAATCAGCAAAAAAACGAGGCTTCGTAGGGCTAAACGGGGTATCGGTTTATAAATAAGAGGATTCTGGATAGGTGCTAGAGGTTATAAACATACTTCACATGACGAATTAAGCCATGTCCGTTCGTCTCTCTGTCTGTCAAATTCGCTATAGTGGTCGAACGAATGAAGATATCCACTTGGAATTTTAGACTCGTACTATTTCTTATTAAAGTAGGTCGATGGGGATTGCATTGGACCATGTCGTTTCAGATTTGGTTATATCTACCGTATAAAGTTGTCTTTTGGCTTGACTTAGTAGTCCCCCAGAATCCGCAATAATTATTCGATAAAATTTAGCATGCAGTGTTTTGTCATGACTTCCCCTTAAACTTCTATTTTTACAATGGTTTTTCATATTTGATTCTGTCGAATTTTATGCCATTCCCAAGTTTTCTTTCTAGGCTCTCTTAGCCATTTGTCCCTTCCAAGTATTCCAACTAACAACCTTCCTAGTTCCCCTTCAATTAATTTCGCTAAATCCAATTTGTAATCGTCAAAATTCTGCATAATAGGATTTGTTCTGCCACAATTGTTGCAACTTCAATTAAAGACTAAAATCGAAATAGCCAAGTCATTTAACTGCACCAATGTACCATAAGATTTGCAACCGCCATAAAAAGGAAATTTACATTTTTCCCACCCACCACCTAGCCTGAGCGCCTTATTTTCCTTATGCCCCCTTTTATTTTATGGCAAGACGGACAATCCAAGTAGTCCTGTAGCCAACCATTCACATTGAGTCATTCGCTGTGGTCGCGCAAACCAAGCCACCCACAACAATTGCAGCAGCAATAAAACGTTTTAAACTTGTGATAAAATCAAAGAGCAAACAATAAAAATTTTTGCAAATCTCTTCCAAATGTCAAACAAACTTGAAGTGAATGTAAATCATAATCTGACTATATCTATGTCCTTAAACAAGAACAATAAGAAGAGGGATGCAAAGCATACTACCGCAACAACAGCAACAACAACAACATCAACCTCGAAAGGACAGATATTGTCGAAGACAAGTACTGCAGTAATTGAAACAAGGAGTTCATAGCCTCTTTGGGACAATTCCAACGGCGTTGAAAGATATGGGCTAAAAAGAAGGATATGGCTAGAAAGATAAACAAGTAAATAGGCATTTATTTCGGGCGGGCCGAACTTTGGATACCCACCAGGTTGGATATATATATTAATCTTATTACACCAAGTCCAGGGATAAATACACTATTTATAAACTCTTAGCCGCTATATCGAAATGTGGGACGTCGAGGAGTTTAACACAATTCACTGTAAAAGGCAGTGAGGCAGATTAGTCCATATGCCTTTCGGGAAATGGAACAGATCCCAAACCTCTCATGGGATAGGTCCTCTGGTGATAGGGACCGGTCCCAGTTCTCGTCCCCTTACATGGAAAAAACCTATCACTTTTATAAAGTCTTGTTGCTCGAGGTGACGAATTGCCACCATTCTAACACCGTAGGATAGGTCCTGGGACTGTCCGAAAAGGATGAGTATACTTTGCAAGTATTTTTAAGGGTGATAACATTAGTTAGCAAATATATTTAACGGATAAGCAATTTTTATCAATAATGAAACGAGTTTTTGAAAAATAATTAAGAATCATAAGTTATGATAATTGAAACTTTTCATTCCCTGTAGGATATGTCCTGTGTCAGGTAATTAATTCTCCAGTTTACGACAGGTATATTTGGGGCAATTGACTACACATTTCCCGTATACAGGTACACAGAAAAAAAATTGGCTCAAAAATTTAAGAGTTTTCCTTATTTGTAAGATTTAAGCAATAAAAATGAGCCAAAGAACCAAAACAGTCCAACGAATGTTCTTGTTCGTCGTAAATATCTAAAACGCTAACGCTACAGTCTTTAAAAACGAGAAATGTCATATCGCCCAAAACGTTGTTTTTGCACACTTTTGGACGATATGACTATCTTTTGGGCACAATGACATTTTATGAAATGATTTTGGACCTTAAATGAAAATAGATGTGACATATTACCCAACCAAACACAAAATTATAAATGTCATAAGGCCCAATGCCATAAGACCCAAATGAATAAATGTCATTAAACCCAATAAAATTTGGTCATGTTTTTTTTTATTATTTTTTAATGTATTTTGTAAAAAAAAAATTCCAAAAAATGACATAACATAAAATGTTGAGCCCGGCCGAAGGACTTTCTAATTTCCGCTATAAAGAATGCAAAAGTCTATTTTTTTAATTTTAACTTTTTTTTTAATTTTGGACCTATGAGGGAGGAAAAAATATCAAAATATCCCATTTTGGAATGCCATAGCCATTTTTATGTAGATTTAGAAGAATGTTAACTTCATTTTTTTCTTGGACATATAAAAGGGCAGAAAATCTTAAGCCCGACCGAAAGCCAGTTAATTCCCCCCCCCTTTAGAACGCAGAAGTCATTTTTGTTTATAAAAAATTTTAACCTATGCCTTCATCCGGACTTAACGTTGTCTCCTCTCTCATAGGTGCAACAGTAAAATGAAGTCAACATAAATCAAAATGCTCTGTGCATTCTAAAGTACACAGGTACACAGAGGAGGAAATTAACCGGCCTTCGGTCGAGCTTTCTTTCATCCCAAAAAACCGTTTTTGGACTTTGTGACATCGTTAAGGCGATATGATACTGGTCGTTTTGGGCGAAAATGTTTTGGTCGAAATGACGCTACGCCAAGATATTGAGCTGAAACTTTACTCAGATTATTTTTGTAACCATAGATTTAAGTACGAATATGGCTACATCGGACTATATCCTCATTTAGAATCTTTGGATGATAAAATCTGTATTTATTAACCGATTTTGGTTGAAATTCGCCACAATAATTTGGGTTCTTATCCCCGACATTCATGCCGTATATGGTCTAAATCGGACTTTATCTTAATATAGCCTATACGTAGACGATCTTCTTATTTAAGGTCTTAGGCCCATAAAATTTGAATTTTGACAATAACTTTAGTTAATATCCCCGATAACCGTGCCGAATATGGTACAAATCGGTATTTGTCTTAAAATAGCCCCCGTATGCTTCAATCTCCCGATTTAAGGTCTCAGGCCCGTAAAAGCCGCATTTATTGCCCGATTTCACTAAAATTTAACGCAACGAGCAGTGTTAGGTGTCCATGCCGAATAGGGATTACATCGGTTAATTTTTGGTATATCCCCCATAAAGATCCAAGTTCCGATTAAAGGCCGTTCACCCATATTAACGAATGTATTTCCCGATTTTGCTGTAACCAACTACAGTAAGATATGTTAAACCCCTAAATATCCTCCCCCAATATAATGCTGATCAGATCACGTTTAGACATAGCTTCCACATATAAAGATCTCCCGATTTACGGTCTTAAACCCATACAAGACTCCTTTATTACCCGATTTTATTGAAATTTTGAAGAGGGACAGCTATATCGACATTTGGTTCAGTTCGGCCCAAATGCCGATAAAGCTGCTATAGGTTCATAATGGGGCATTTTCCACGATTGAATGTTAAGATAACGATCCTCGTCAACCTCAAAAGCCCGTTCAGGTCCATAAGACTAATCGCCGCAAGAACATTATTGCTCGCCTTGCCATATCGAGTATCACAGTCACTGAGTTTCAAGCCGATGCCGCCCGGCCTTTCATGCTTATTGTCATCCCCTAACGGATTTTAGCGAAATTTGTTTATATATATATCCGAGGTTGTAGGTATCCGATGTTCCGCCCGTCCGAACTTAATGCCTTTTTAGTTGTTTTAATTGTTGTTGGGCTGTAGCACCCCTCAGGAAAAATGTCTAGCTACGTCAATGCTGTGAAAAAAAAAAGAAAAAAGTTTTAGCTCAATATCTCTTTTTTAAAAGACTCTAGAATGATTTGAACAGGCAGACGGACATAGCTAGATCGTTTTAGATTTTGACGACGACCAGATGTCAGAAATGGATTTTTCGATGTGTTGCAAAACGAATGACTAAATTAATATTACCTAATCCTTGTGATGGTGATGGGTATCAAAATGGAATACAATTTGTTAAATATTTTAAAAATTTTAATATTCATTTTGTTATTCCGTTTGCAACATATCTGTACAAATCACCATAGAGTTCGAAGGAATGAACATATCCGCTTGAAATTTCGCACCGACAATTCTTATTAATATAGGTCGTTTGGAATTGCATATGGGTCATATCGATTCACATTTGCCACCTTCAAAAACTGATCCCCGGATTTAACTTCTTGAGCCCCTATGAGTCTCAAATTTCCTCCGATTTGTCTGAAATTTGGCATAAGAACTTTTGTTCTGACTTCCAATATCCGTGCCTAATATGAACCGAATCGGTCTATAAACTGAGACAGCTATATAAATCGATCCCCGAATTTGACTCCTGAGTCCCTTGAATCCTTCATTTGATTTGCCACAAAGACTTTTGTTATGACTTCCAACAACCGTACCAAATATGATGCGAATCGTTCTATAAACTGTTCTAGCCCCCATATCAACCGATCCCCGAATTCAACTTCTTGAGCTCCTAAAACCCTTAGTATTTGCACGATATGCCGAAAATGTGGTAAGTAAAGTACACTTGTGTCCTCCAATACTCACAACAAATCCCATCCCAATAGGCCTCTTAAAAACCGATACCCCGATATGACTTCTTCAGACCATAGATACCTCAATCAATACCCGATTTGATTATTGCAAGATAATTCCAAAACAAACTGAGTTAATAAGGGTAAATTTTTAGCAGAATCCATAGTCGTGAGTATACCATATTCAGCCCGGTCGAACTTTTAATCCTATAACGCCCTACCAAGAACTCAACATGATTATTGCAAATGACTTTATAGGCAAATCCATAGAAAACGCCGCTAAGCCTCTCTTACACGACGCCTTCGATATTTTCCCCAACTACAATTGCCTTATTGCATTTGGTGGTCGTTGTGTTGCAAGAATTGCATCCACATCACCATACTCGACGAGTGCAACTAGCAAAAGTTAAACACTTCAACTATTGTATTGCCAGCCAGGGTAGTGGTTCTTTCCTTCATTTCACTTTTCCTTTTTGGCCTAGCATTATTGCTGTATTGGTGCAGACCCTGAAAGAGGAATAGCACCATCAAGTGCTTTGGCCCTTGTAAGGTTTTGTGCACTGGAGCAGCATTGAGCATTGACTGAAAGCCAAAGAATGGGTAGTGTATTTGACACTTGCGTTTAGCCATATGACCGACAAGCAAGAGGCGGGCGGTAGCAACAGCCTCAGCGGCCCAGTGAAACTGGTCCTTGATGGTTACGCAAAGCTGGAGTTAAGTGATGGAAACCACAGAATACAATAGCCAACCACTTTTCACCCACCACCCCCTAGTTGCCAACAGGAAGCTCACCAAAACACAGTAGCTTGTATTTAGAAAACTCGTTGCCAGCATTGGCACGCCAATAAAAAAGGCCTTTCTAAGGATCATCACCACAATAGAGGATGGGAACAATGTCAGTCAGTCAGTTAGCCAACTGACTGACTGGCCAACTGGTTGACTCACTGACTGCTTGACTGCAATTTCATTGTTATCTTGCATAAACGCTTAAGGATGGGATTGTCTGAATCTCTCACAGGAAACCAACTACGAAAAAAAATTCCAACTAAAATGACCCAAACCATGGCATAGACCAAACCAAAACGAAGATGGCACAACAACCAAAATAATGTGAAAAACGATGAAAGGCAGCAAGAGCGGTAGAAAAGGATCAGATAATCACAGATTTAACTTTGACAGAGGATGTTATAATTGTCACCCACTTCAAAATTGATTATAAACGCTCTAATTTTTTCTTCCGGCCTTTTTTTTTGTAGAATAAGGCAAAATGTATGAATTGTGGCAGTCATTAATTGTAGGATGAGAAGAATACGAGGCAGAGATTAATTGCACCAAACATAAAAACTGAGAATTTTCTGGGCCTTTTTGAACATAGACAAGGGTAAAGAAATAAAATGTTGCTTTAAATATAGTGGTTGTAAAATGGTCGAATATATAAAAAATTAATAAAAGATATTGAAATTTCATATTTTTTTTATAAAAATATTTATATTTCAATCATACCTTGGCAGAATTTAAACCTAGAGATTCTTTTCAGAAATACTTTTTTCGTTTTGAAAAAATAACTTGCACTAAAAAAAAATTTGGCCTCAAATTGAATGAAAATGAGCCGAAGAACCAAAACTTTAAAATAAAGAAGCTATCTTTAAATTTAATTTCCTATTTACTAACGGACATGAATATCCGTTTCAAATTTTGATCGCTGATTGATTCTTATTTTACTTCATAGATGACTGTCCAATTACTACTTTTTGGAAAATTCTTTTTTAAACTTAGTTCCTTAACCAAAAAAAAAAAAATTAAACATTTAAAGATGTTCTTATTTGGCTATTTTGCGTCTTTTACTACGGTCCACTGGTGTCTCCGAACTTTTCAAAATCAAAAATCCTCAATATAAAGGAAATATTTTTCACCAAAGGGAATGTTCCCTTAAAAACTTGGAAAATTTATCATCTTTAAAAGTTTGCTTATCTTTGGCTCGAATCTTTAAATAAGGACAAACTTTTTTTCAGTATACAAATATATTTCGACAACTTTGTTTTTATACCTAACACCATAAGGGGTATACTAATCTAGTCTACACCATAAAAAAAAAAAATATATATATATATATATTCTTGATCGTCTCGACGTCCTGAGTCGATCTAGCCATGTCCGTCCGTCTGTCGAAATCACTAGCAGTCGAACGTGTAAAGCTAGCCGCTTGAACTTTTGCACAGGTACTTAATATTGATGTAGGTCGATTAAGATATAGCTCCCATATAAACCGATCTCCCGATTTGACTTCTTGAGCCCCTGGAGTTTTGTTGGGACCCTTGAAATCCGTACCAAGCATGATCGCTATCGAACTTAAGGTTTTTAAACAGAACGCTACAAAAGTAGACCGATAGGGACAGCAAACGACGCCATATTTTTTGCCGCTCTTTTGACACATCTCTTCAGTGAGGTTTGCCATTTCATGATGGAAAGATATACGAGCCAACTACAAGTCACAATTATCAAAGTTTACTACTACCCGAGTCAATGGCCTCAACGTTAAGAGCGCTGCGATGAGACTCATTTTTGGCTATATGGCTTCGTTAGTAAGCAAAATATGCGTTATTGGTCAGACAGCAATCAACACGTACTCCATGAGTCATCATTGCACTCAAAAAAAAATACGTTTTGGTGTGGTTTATGGGCCGGCGGCGTCATTGGACCGTACTTCTTTCATGATGATCAAGACCGCCACGTTACTTTGAATGAATGGGAATCGCTATCGTTCAATGATAACACAATATTTTTGGACCCAATTTGAAGATATGAACTTGGAGGACTTGTGGTTCTTACAGAAAGGCGCCACAAGCCACACAGCGAATGTCACAATCAATATATTGGAAACCACGTTTGAAGAACGTGTTATCTCACGAAATAGTCCAGTCGATTGGTAGTGCGATTTGACGCCGTTAGTCTATTTCCTGCAGGGCTTCGTCAAGTCAATATTCTATTCCAACAAGCCAGGGACGATTGATGAACTTCGTACGAATATCGAACCAGAATCGAGCAGCAGTGTCGGCCGATTTATGCTTGAAAACCATCAAAAATTGGGTACATCGTCTGGACGACTGCAAGCCTGCCCGTAAAATCGAATTCCATACGTAATAACATAGAACATACTTTCACAGGTATAAAGAATTTCATTGATACCCAAAAAAAATTTTTTCTTTCATTAAAAAAAAAATTGTAGCGTTCTGTTTTATATACCGATCCCCCGATTTTAGTTTTTAGGCTCATAGGTTAGGTAAGGTTTAAAAGAGGGTTCAGATATTAATCACCAAGACTGCAAATCTGTTCATGATCTTACCCTCCTGGTTGTTATTGCCCTTATAGCCGTTTTACTGTCCGCAAAGATGTTCACACTCGACGTCCTCGTGTTAGTACCATACCATCTAACGCATTCTGTGATCATCCGGATCTCCGCCTGCAGGACCATATTATGTTCAGGCAGTCGAAAACAGATCTCAGTCCCTGGATTCTCAATGTAGACTCCCATACCCACTCTGTCCCCTAGCTTTGATCCATCCGTGTAACATGCAATATTAGGGTTCCGTCATTCCAAGACTGTGCCGCTGGCAGCAATGCCTCGCACTCGACCTCAGATGCCGTCTCAGGCCCATAAGTAAAGAGTTTTTTTTACATAAGTAGGGAGACGCAAAAGCGTTCTTTACCTTAAAGTCCCTATTCAAATTTCAGTTCATTTCTCTCTACATATTGACATTAAGAAATTGGATTGCTATTTGAGATTCTCGTTTTGATACTCATGCAAATATCTATCAAAATTTTGTAAAACTTTAATTGAAATCAAAATGTTTTTAGCATTTTACAAACATTTTTGCAGAAAATAGGCAAGAAATTAGATTTTCCAGTAATTTAATATTTATAGAAAATGTATTTAATCTGTTTTAATCCATACACAAAGAAAATTCATATATGTCCCTTCATTTCTGTCCCTTTTTTAAGGTGTTGTGCCACGCTAAGGAAGTCTGAAATCCTTGTGACACATTAGGCAAATATGTGAAAAGCTTTCACACAATTATAAAAAATTGTTCCTAGACAAAACGGAAATGAAATGAATTCCGTCTTACGCCTCATTTAAAACTTTGTATTGCCAATGATTCTTTTATGATGTTTTAACTCACATTTTGCTGTGAGTTTTCATATTTATTTTTGTCAAAGCTTAAGATGAAAGCGGGTTATTAATTTATAACAGTGTGGGAATTTTTTTTAAACCTTAAATCTCACCTCTAAAAAAACAAGTAAAAAGGCGTTAAGTTCGGCCGGGTGAAACTTTGGATACCCACCACCTCAGATATATATGTGAACCACCTTTCGTCAAAATCCGGTGAAAATGCATACCTTATGCTCCATAGCAGCTATATCAAAATACATTCCGATTTGGACCAAATACTAAAAATTACAAGTCATTGTTCAATTGTGTATAACAAAATTTTGGTCTTTTTAGTAGCTATATCCAAACATAAACCGAACTGAGCCATATACGACACGGATGTCGAAAAGCCTAACCTAAGTCACTGTGTCAAATTTCAGTGAAATGGACTTATAAATGCGCCTTTTATGGGGCCAAGACTTTAAATCGAGATATCGGTCTATATGGCAGCTATATCCAAATCTGGACCAATTTAAGAAGAATGTCGAAGGGCCTAACACAACGCACGGTCCCAAATTTCGACGAAATCGGACAATAAATGTGCCTTTTATGGCTCCAAAACATTAAATCGAGAGATCGGTCTATATGGCAGCTATATCCAAATCTGGACCGATCTGAGCCAAATTGAAGAAGAATGTCGAAGGGCCCAACACAACTCATTGTCCCAAATTTCGGCGACATTGAACAGTAAATGCGCATTTTATGGGCCCAAAACCTCAAATCGAGAGATCGGCTGTATCCAAATCTGGACCGATCTGGGCCAAATTTAAGAAGGATGCCGAAGGGCCTAACGCAACTCACTGTCCCAAAGTTTGGCAAAATCAGACAATAAATGCGCCTTTTATGGGCCCAAAACCTTAAATCGGGAGATCGGTCTATATGGCAGCTATATCCAAATCTGGACCGATCTGGGCCAAATTGAAGAAGGATGTCGACTGGCCTAACACAACTCATTGTTTCAAATTTCAACAAAATCGAATAATAAATGTGACTTTTATGGGCCTAAGACCCTTAATCGGTGGATCGGTCTATATGGCAGCTATATCCAAATCTGCATCGATCTGGGTCAAATTGAAGCAGGATGTTGAAAGGCCTAAGATAAATCACTGTCCCAAATTTCAGCAAAATCGAATAATAAATGTGGCTTTTATGAGCCTAAGACCCTAAATCGGCGGTTCGGTCTTTATGGGGGATATATCAAGACATAGTCCGATATAGCCCACCTTCGAACTTAACCTGCTTATGGACAAAAAAAAAAGAATCTGTGCAAAGTTTCAGCTCAATATCTTTTTTTAAAGACTAGAATGATTTTAACAGACAGACGGACAGATGGCCGGACATCGTCTTAGATTTTTACACTGATCGGAAATGGATATTTCGATGTGTTGCAAATGATATGACAAAATGAATGTACCCCCATCCATCGGTGGTGGGTATAAATACTATGCCAAGTAATGCTTTCCACATTACACACACCTCAGTAACTACGTGCACCTTCTATTGTTTCTATAAGGAATTCCGTTGGTAGTTTGGTTTGGTTTACTTAGGTTGCCCTTCATAAGGCTCCCCTGCATTCGAATGGCAAAATCGCACTTAAATCTGCTGAATAAAAAAAGGTTTGCTGCATTTCAATTGAAAAAGAAAATACCGAACCTTAAGCGGCGCATATAGAGAACTGAAAAACAGAAACCTTTTGTTTTGCTCATTTTTGCTGCGGCTTTTTCCGTTTGCCTTTCTTTTTCTTTTTTTGTTTTTGCTCCCAACACTTTTTTTCATAGTTTCAAGGATAAGTGGCTTTCGAAAGCATTTTGTTTTATTGTTGTTTTATTTTGCACCCGTAAAAAGTCCGACTCACACTGATATGACCGGCACAGTCGCTTTGTCGAGACATTGGCGTTATGCCTCTCAAAATTCCGTTCAGTTCAGTTATGAGAAACCTGATGGCTTTAATGGTTTAATGTCATACATACAGTAGGGTATCCTAGATACGTTTCACTTTCCCATTTGCTTTTCTTTCTTTTTTTCTTGTTTTTGTTTGTGCTGAAGTGGGTGCTGAGTTTTGTTACCAATTGCTTTGTAGTAGTAGTAGCATGGCATATTGCTCTTGCCACTGCCACATTGCCATTGCCACCATTGGTTCAGTCCACCATTGCATCAGCTGCAACGGCGGCTGCTGATGCCACATTTGTATGCATGATAATGATAATTTCTCAAGTATTTTAATGGATTCTTTTTTTTTTTTTTGTTTTTGTTGCATTTCTTTCTTTGCATTCTCCTCATCAAGCCTTTTGCAACAATGGAAGGAGAAAAAAAACCTAAAAAACTATCTGAGCACTATATTATAGTAATGAATGGACGAAGAAAAATATCTGTTGAAGACTTAACATTTGGGTCAACAAATAGCAATCCAATATGGGATGTTTAGTGGGCGGTGTGGAAAAAATAAATCTTTAAGACTAATCCTTTTAAACTCATATCGAAACTTTAAGACATTAAATTAAGTCCTATGGCACCATGCAAATGCAAATTTGTCCATGAACATTCCTTTATGGAACAGGGGCAAACTTCTCACATATCAATCAGTGCTGTCCGATTCAAGTTTGTAAGGTCAACATAGTTTTCTATACCCTGCACCATAGGAATGGGGCGTACTAGTTTCGACATTTCGTTTGTAATACATCCAAAAGTCCAAACAAAAAAAATTTACAAACTTTTTTTGCTTTCTTATAAGAATGAAATAATTCATACACTGATGTTCTAAAAATGTAATCAATAAGGGGTCAGTTTTTATCACATAAAAGGTCCCGTTTTCCTTGCTCTTTAATTATGGACTTAATGCCATACTTCTCTATGACTTCATGGCAAAAATCGCCAAGTCGATCTCAAAATCCGCAAAAGTCCATCACATAAGTCGGTTCTAAACGATCGTCTAACCGGTGTAAGAATAAAATGCAGATTCCTATTTTAATTTGTACACTCGTCCTAGACTTCTTCGCGTCAAAAAAAGTTGATAGATTTGCAGATCGTTAGAATGAATGGCATATTTAATACCATTTCCCAGCACCAACACTTACTTACTTTAATTGGCTATGACAGGACATTTGTTCCACTAGCCGAACGTAGAACAGCGTTCCAAGCGTCTCGATCTTCTGCGCCTATACTTATATCTCTGACACCAAGTTTCGAGGTGTCTCCCACCACTTGATCTTTCCATCAGGCTTTTCCCGGTTTGCGTGTACTGCTGTGTTTGCCTTCAAAAAAAGTTCTTTGCTGGAGCTTCTTTCCTGCACCAATATTGATATTAATTTGAACAAATATACCAAAATCTCATTTTGTATTAAAACACATATTTCATCCCAATCTTATGAATATACCTCCCACCAAGGATAGTAATTGTTATGTTCTTTGTACTAATATAGGGTTTTTAAACAGGGACGCTACAAAAGTAGACCGGTAGAGACAGCAAACGACGCCATGTTGTTGCCGCTCTTTTGACATTTCTTTTCAGTAAGGTTTGCCATTTCATGATGGTAAAATACAAGAGCCAACAACGAGTCGAAATTATCAAAATTCGCTACAGAAATTCGAAATCAGTGGCCTCAACGTTAAGAGCGCTACGACGAGACTCATTTCTGGCTTCGTCGGTTGTTGTTGTTGTAGCAGTTTGTTGTGTTCTATCTTTCATCTGCTTGATTCTGTTGATTGTCCAGATCCAGTCACTCTGCGACTAAGATGGGGTGCGTCCGGGGGGATCTGGGTCTGAGTCAAGTGGGTCTGGCTGGGCAGTTAAACAGGTGACATGTGTCGTGTGGTCCCTGGTCACAATCGGGACATACATCTTGCACGTCTGCATCAATCCTTGCTCTGTAGAAATTGAAGCGGCTGCATCTGCCGGAAAATAATTGAGCCAGAACTAGTCGTCTGGTTTGCCAGGGGAGGTAAATTTCTTCAGGTACAATTGGAGGCGAAGGCGAACGCGCATGAAACACTGTGGAACAACGAAACGGTCGGCAGGACCACGAAAATCTTATGGGAAGATCAGGATTGTGAGAAGACAATGCTATTACTGAATGGAAGCAAGCAGAAGGTCAGTTAAGCGTTTTTGTATCATAACAGGACACATAGGACTACGAGCTCACTTGCTAGGGCATGCGGGAAAGATGATGAGACATTAGAGCATTTCCTATGTCATTGCCCGGCTTACGCGGCTAACTGATACCGTCACTTAAGTGGGGACATAATACTAGATATGAACCAACCTAGGAGCGTGGCATGAAAAACAATTAAAGATTTTGTAAGTAGCACGGAATTTCTAACTTAGATTTTCTTTTTCAAGGTTACTTTTTAGTATTTAGCCGATTACTGGTTTAGGTATATGTCCATAGTGGCATCAACGGATTAATATCCGCTCCCTCTTCTCAACGTAACCTAACCTAAAATTTTGCTTGCTCTTTGTGTGTAAAATGCAATAAATCCTTAGAAATGTTTTCTTCATTACTGTTCACTTTTTGAATGAAAATAACTGTGCCGAGAATCTTGACTTCTTGATTCTCTAGGGAGTGCAATTATTTTTATGTAATTTTAAACGTGGTATTTTTGCATGACTTCCAATAGTCATGATGGACAAAGATCCATGTAGATGTATCTCCTATGTATTTGAAAAATTCATTCAAATAACAAGTTAACTCCGAGCCAAGGTGGAGGGATATAAGATTCGACCCAGTCACTTTTCCTCGTTTGTTAATTGAATTTATCTTCTTTATAAGCTCTTGCTTCATATTAAGCAAGGTGGCAACATTGGTGAGGTAAAACGGTAAAAGAGACTAACCCTTGAACGAAGAAAGACGGAAACAGGTGACAGAACTAACTAAACGAACTACCTTACTACCTTACGAACTACGAACTGCTCCTCCTTAAGTTTAGATTGATCTACTAGAGAGCCAAAGCGAGAGATCAGTTTATAAGAAAGTTACATCAATTCATAAACCGGTTATAAACAATTTATAAATTTGAACCATTCTTGCCCAGGATATTGAAAGTCATAACAAAACATTGCATGCACAATTTCAGTCAAATTGGATTGTAATTCCGTCCTCCAGAAAACTAAAGAAATCAAAGCGTGAGATCGGTTTATATGGAAGCTACAATATATCTAAACATGAACCGATTTGACCCATCAACAATCCCAACTGACCTACATCAATAAGAAGTATTTTAGCGAACTTTGAAGCGGCTAGCATTATTCATTCGAAATGAAACGTGCTTTCCATAGATAGAGATAGAAATCGTAGATCGGCTTAGAATGACACGACGGTTAAGAATTTATAGACTTTTACAAATGACATCTGTCAACAGTATTGTTTCTTTGATCAGAAATATTAATAGCAACCCTTGTTTGTCTTGCACCGTACAAGCGGGTGCACATGACTACACTTTATAGAAATAATATCAATCCCACTTGCAACTTTCACTATTTCTTCGAGTGTAGTATTTATCTGCTCTTTCGTTCGTCCGTTCATGCACTGAAGTCAAGAAAGATTAAAATGTTAGAACTGCAATTTAAACATGGCCCCTTTTTAAATCAATTGCGTTTGTTCTCTTTTGAATATTTTCATCTACAATACAATTGAAGTTCGCCTTCTTTTCTTTTAATTGGTGAGGAGGAAAACCTTTTAACAAAAGTTATCCGTTATCACAACCATACATGCACCCATCAAAAGCAGCATTATCTGTATTAAAATTAAGTAACGAAAAATACACAAAAGATAAACAGCACCGGAGAAAATGTGAAGACAGACTGGTGCTTTCATCAAGGCAAAGATGTGTTCTAACAAGGGTAGAATGCATTAAATGGAGCACAGTGGGTTCAACCACGAACAACAGAGCTAACGACGGAGGTGTCTTTGCAATCTGAAAGCGAAATTGGGAGTACTTGGAGTTTTCTTAAACAATTGGTACCTAACAAAAATCTGGTTATGGATTTATTAAATTCCCCTTAAATTCGTTTGTGTTATTTTACCAATTTGAAACCTAAGAAAAAATTCCATAATCGCTAGAGATGGGCGATGGGTAAATACCCAAAAGATATTTACCCGGTAAATTTTGTAAATACCTGGGTGTTTACCCATTTATACCCAAAAGCTGGGTATTTATAATTTTGCAGAAATCTTGGGTATAAAAATATTTTCCAAACAATTTTTGATGATTTCGTATTCTTTGTATATGAACCTGATCTTCTTATCTCATAAAATCGGATTTTAGTTATTATATATATAGCCACTATATAGACCGATCTGGAAGTCACCTTCCCATCCCTGTCAAATGTGATCCAGATCGGACTAGATTTGGATATATCTGCCATATAGACCGATCTCCCGATTACTCAACGAAAAAGTTTAGAGGGGTACCAGAACTCAATGTGCCAAATTTTATCCAAATCGGAAAAAAATGCTCCTTTCTTAGGCTCATTATACTATATCGGGAGATCGGTCTATATGGCAGCTATATCCAAATATGGTCTGAACTTGACGATATTCAACAAAAAGGTTAAGAGCGGCAACAGAACTCCTCGCTATGCCAAATTTCATTGAAATCGGAAGAAAAATGCTCCTTTTGTAGGCTCATTACACTATATCGGGAGATCGGTCTGCCGATTATCGAGATCGGATAAAAAATTACCAATTTATTGCCTCAAGACTTAAAGTCTGGAGATCGGTCTATATAGCGGCTATATATAACAAAAATCCGATTTTATGAGATCAGATATCTTGGACATGAAAATATTTTTATGTCCAAGATATCGCCAAAATTATAAATACCCAAAAAGGTATGTATTGGGTATTTACCCAAGCGTTGGATATTACCCGGTAGGAACCCATCTCTAATAATCGTTGATTAAATTTTTTTCATCTAAAGGTGGGTATTTAGTTCAGTTTCCACAGTGGGACATCACATCAAAAAAATACCGAAAAAATTGTGACAACTTTTGCGTTTGTGGTACGTACTAAGCTCCTCACAGAGTGGAAATATCACATTCTTTAAAAGAGTGGACGCAACGTTTTTCAATTTGGGCTACAATGATAAAAAAAAGAAATTTTCGTTGCATTTTTGTTCATTGTCGTTTAAATAAATGAGAGCAAATACAATTGACCCACTTTTATTTTTGTGATCACAAACAACACAATTTACCAAAATAATACGGGTGGTCAAACATATGATTTGGGGGTTGCCTACATGACTTTTGATTTAAAAAAAATGCTTTTTGATGATTTCTACCACAAGGGAAACAATGTTTTGTGAAAACTTCACAGGGAATGAACTTTATAACTATCTCAAAAGAAAACATTTTGTTTGTTTTATTTCTTTCATAAAGAATTTTGTTTTTTTTTTTTGTTTCCTTCATAAAGAATTTTGTTCTTTTTTGGTTTTTCAAAAACCTATTTTCCCAAAAGTCTGCCTCTTTTTATATTTTTTTCTTTTTACTTTCCTAACACTGTGCAATTTAAAGGATTCACATGAAGAATATTTGTTTTGCTCCTTCGCCCCTTTCGCCTTACAAAGAAAAGTAAATCGCATCATTTCTTAGTGGCATTTTCGGTAATCACGAAATATTTTAATGTTGGCAGCCAAAGGAAGGATGTTCAACCGCCGAGAGCAAGCAAGTATGTAAACAGCTTCATTTTATTTTTTCTTAAGGTTATTCGTAAAAATCTCTTAAGAAAACGGCCAAAAAAGTAATTGTAGGCAAGTGAGTGCTTTTCTGTTTTCCGTTTCCGCATTTACTGAGGTGTGAAAAGAGATTTCATTAATGTTGTGTTTTAAATCGGTTTTACCTGAGTGTGGGGATGAAAACCAAAGTGTCAAAGGGAGTAGATTGCAGAAGCCTGAAGCTTTTACATTTATTAAATTCAATAAATTTCGAAATATTTTTAAAGTTTAATATGTCAGAAAATGGTAACTTTTATTTTTTACCTACACAAGTTATTTATATTGCTTAAATATTGTTTAGCTTTGCAAAGGGTTGATGGAAACGTTTTGGCCTGCGAGTCTTTTTCTCTCCATCAGGTCTTTTTTGGTTAGGTTAAGTCATAGTGGAATGCACGATTAGCAACCTTAATTGCTGGCCGCATCACTCTGAGAATTTGGAACATCCATCGTATTCTTACTATATGAAGGTAAACGAGAAAAAGGAGGCGGAGAAAAACAGCTCAAGCTACACCACATTACAAGACAGCAAAAAGGACAGAAATTTTAAACTTACGCACAAGACCAAAAGAACCATCTCTCAGCGGCGAGAGTATTGTGCGGTCGGCCAATTCAAGCCTTTACAAACTGTCCTTGTAGCCTGACGCCACGCTGCATCCACATGCCCTTGCTATGTACCTGACACCCTCAGTTTTAGGGAAATCTTCGTTGCCACATAACCACCCCAACATACAGTTGCAAAGGCCTTAGATCGGGTATGGTATTGGAGCTACTCTTTCTTGTCCCAGAGATCAACATCGCCACGGTAACCTGTTCCTTGTGGATCATCCTGCGGGGGGCACCGTTGTCGAGAACCCCACAGCTGAGAGGTGAGAATCGGCAGAACAACTGCCGTTAACATCCAGTGCACCGTCCACAGTGCTTCATCCTAACAAGATGCGACTGAAGTATAGCTCCAATTCACGAAAAGAGGGGAAATTCCTTATGCAACGCAACCGCAGCAGAAGCTTGGTGAACATAACAAACTTTCACATACCATCAGGAAGATTGAATAAAGATCTTAACCCATTTTAGGGTCTCAATGTTAAACTATGAGACTAAAGGCGATGGGAGATTTGATTGAGGATAGGAGCAGGTTGTACCATCGCCTGGAAACCTGGGTGGAAAAGAAGGGGTTTCCGATCAGATACATAAGATGACACTTGAGATCGAGTGAGAGACACTGCTGCCAGAGGCACAGTCTTGGTTGGACGGAACTCTGGTATTGCCATCGGGGAGATCACGCTACACAAATGGATCACGGCTAGAGGACAAAGTGGACCTGGGAGTCTGCATTGAGAATCCAGGGACTGAGATCTGTTTTCGACTGCCTGACCATAATATGGTCCTGCAGGCGGAGATCTGGGCGATCACCTAAGTACCACTGTCTT